>NW_024067688.1:0-300000 GCF_009389715.1 Phoenix dactylifera
GAATTGCATGGTAACTTGCCACTGAAGGGTATTTTTGGTATTTCCACCAAATTCCATATTTTCCGGATAGACATGACACGTTGCTAGACGTCAATCTTGTCTTATAGGTTTGATCGAATTAAAGAGTTTAATTCGATCACCAATTAGAAAGAATTCTAATTGTTAAGTTCGGGTTCGCGCAGTTTGGACTTAAATCGATTAGAAGAGTTCTAATCAAGTTGGGTCAACTTGCACTCACACCTATTGCTGGCTAAGTATGGAACCCAATGGGTCACACACAAGAAAACTTATCAAGGGTCTAATTGGATTAGATCATGTTTGCAAGATAAACATCCTAGCAGGTGTTGCAAACCTTAGCTCCTGATTCGAACTGGATTCGAATCTGATTCGAACTGGATTCGAATCTGATTCTTAATTGATCTAATTTGATTAGATCATATTCTAATATGGGTTAGCCAAGAGTTGGCTCCTAATTGGCTTGGTTTGAGTCTAATTGGATTAGATTTGATAAATCATTCATTTTTGACCGTTGGATCAACATTTGGATGAAGAGATGGATCAAATGGATGGCACCATGAATTGGAGCCATTGGATTTTCATCATAGGATGATGGGAGATCATGATGACGTGATGGATATCATTGGGAGGCGTGGAGATGAAAAATAGGTGAAGGAAAGAGAGAGAATACGTGAAGATTAAATGGATAAGGATGAACCATTTATTTGATCTTATCCATTCTCTCTCTTCTCTCTTCATCACGCCTAAGGGATATATGGCGCCTTCTTTCATGGCCTTTGGATCATCATCAACCCTTGATGAATGGATAAGGT
Organism: Phoenix dactylifera; assembly: GCF_009389715.1. Taxonomy (NCBI): domain Eukaryota; kingdom Viridiplantae; phylum Streptophyta; class Magnoliopsida; order Arecales; family Arecaceae; genus Phoenix; species Phoenix dactylifera. The sequence goes on from NW_024067688.1 coordinate 831, forward strand.
TGGTTCCTATTTTTCTTGCGTGAGAAGAAGTGAAAAAAGGGAAGAGTACGGCGCATTTTCATGAAGAGGTGCTTAGGGAATCAAGCGCCACATCATAAGCGCTTGATCTTATCATAACCACTTTTGATACGCCTCTCCCTATTTTTGTGGCGCCTTCTCTCCTCTTATCACGCCCCATCTGAAGGATGTGTGGATGGGATGCATCCTTTGGTGATGCATCCCCACGCCATCTATAAATAGGAATGCTCCCGGTGTTTTCTAATCATCGAAAATCAATCCAACTCTCTCTCTCTCATATCCCTTCTTTCTTACATTAGTTTCTTTCTTTCTAACATTGCTTCTAGTGTGTCCTAAGCCAAGACAAGGTGGTCTTCCTTAGGACAAAAGGATTAGAAGTGATTTTAGAAGGCTAAAGAAAAATAGAAAGGAAGGAAAGCAAGCCATTAGAGTTCTTTAGAAGAATTCTGCATTAAGGATCAAAAGTCTTTGGAGCTAAAGTCTTGATCAAGTTTTCGTATGGATCACCATTGGAGGGCGGACACTTGGACGCCTCGTGGAGATTGTACACTTTGGATTAGCGTTTGAGGTATTCTACTAATTCTGTATTTATTTTATATTATTTGATTGTAATCATTAAGGTGATCTAGGCTTAAAAGGGTTTCATGCATAGGGATTTTATTAAGAAAATTTTAAAATCCCTAGCTTCCGCTGTCCATTATGACATGCTAGAACCCTACAGTGGTATCAGAGCTATCCTTAATTGGTTCAATCAAATAATAATGCATGATGTATGATTATTAATTTACTATGAGATAGTAATGTCATATGCTTAATGAAATGCTGAAATATATGATTCATATATGATATGATATGTAATAAAATGTCATGATATGAAATTTTCCATATGAAAATATGTTGAAGCATGTTAATTAGTTGCTTATGATTTATACATGCTATGAGATAGCTATGATGCATGATAACTTATTTTAGATATGTTAAATATATGTTACAATTAAAGAATGTGCTAGAGACTAGTAAGCCCTCAATAAAAATTATATTAAGTCATAGTGTTAAAAAATTTTGAGCTAACCCATTCTAGAACAATTAATCTAATTGGTGTCTAAGGAAAGCACTAAAGGTGGTTACTTAATTAGGACCTTACTCTTTGAGTAAGGGGAGCCTCCCACCTGCTTACCTGGCCAATTGTTTGATTGTCTATTATGGAGAAGCTTAATATTGATATAACACTATTGATAGCCTTCCTTCATGCCTCGATATTATTATGTCAAGATCCATGCTAGTTTGTTGTGCTAACACAAAACTTGCAATGGGGACTGATGTTATACTGTCTTGGTGCATTAAGATGCTTATGGCATATTTTAATATATTGCCTTGTTGTGTAACCACAAGGGCAATATTATTCGAATATGACTATATGGAAATGAAGGGTTCGACTTAACTAAAATATTATTGTTTGTTGTGCTAACACAAGGCAATAAGTATTTTAAGAGGACAAGATAAAGTTGAGAATTGCATGAGATGAAATTGGAAAGAGTTTCCTACCTTTGAACTCATAAGAGTTTGTTGTGTAAACACAAGGCTTTTTATGATGAATTAGGATCTCAACCCTACTAAGAAAAATTATATTTTCACGTTTATCATAGGAGAGGGCTATGATATTCGATAAAAATAGTAGGAGACAAATTAGATTAAAGTCCTTATCTAGTTGCAAACATGTCATCATGATTGGTCTGCTTATATTAGTTATGTTCTTGCATATGTAGAATTATTAAATGGCTTCACTTTCACTAAGAGGCATCTTAGATGCCAACAAGTTGACCGGACCAAATTATGTGGACTGGTTGAGGAATTTAAAGATAGTACTCACTCAGGAGAAAATTTCCTATATACTTGAAACCCCTGATCTTGGAGATCTAGGGGATGATGCTACAGAAGAGGAGGTTGCCACACATAAGATGTGGAAAAATGACAGTTTGACTGTCAAATGTATCATACTTGCCTCTATGAGTAATGAATTACAGAGGCAACATGAAGGCATGGACACTCAATCCATACTTCTCAATCTAAAAGAGTTGTATGGAGAACAAAGCAGGACTGCTAGGTATGAGATATCTAAGCAGTTGTTCCGTGCTAGAATGAATAAAGGAACTCCAGTGCAAAACCATGTTCTTATGGTTATAGACTTAATCACTAGATTAAGTCAATTAGGTTTTGCTATGGATAGTGAGCTCAGTCAGGATTTGATCCTGCAATCACTGCCTGATTCATTCTCTCAGTTTGTTGTGAACTTTCACATGAACAAGCTGAACACTTCCCTGCCCGAGCTGTTAAATATGCTCAAAACAGCTGAAGGCCATATTAAGAAGGATAAAGGTCCACTCCTTCTTATAGATGGCACCTCTAAGAGAAAATCGGGCAATAAGGGTTCTAAGAAACGATTGAACCCTAAGAGTAGCATCAAAAAGAAAAAAGGAAAGAAAAACTCCGGATCAAGTACCTGTTTTCATTGCGGCAAAGCTGGCCACTGGAAAAGGAATTGCAAGAGTTTTCTTGCAAGTATGAAGACCGATGCAAGAGTTGCATCAAAAGGTATGTTTATGTTACATGCCAACTTGTCATTAAGTTCTTCAAATTCAAATTCATGGGTATTGGATACCGGCTGTGGTTTTCACATTTGCAAATCTTTGCATGGACTACAGAAAATTAAAATTTTGAAGAAAGGTGACTTCGAGCTGTATGGCGCTGGAGGAGAGTCCATCCAGGCTGAAGCTGTTGGAACCTACAACTTGGAGTTACCTTCGAGAGAGCTCCTACAATTAGAAGATTGTTATTATATGCCCAAAATTATTAGAAATGTAATTTCCATTCCTTTGTTGTTAAAGAAAGGATTTGAAATTAATGGAAAGGGCAATGGTTGCTCTATTTATTTTTCTAATAAGCATCTTTGCAATGGCATTATGGAAAATGGTCTTCTTGTTTTATTACTTAATGACAATGTCTTTCATATTAATAAAAGCAATAAAAGAAAGAGAGAGGAAGTAAATAACACCCTTCTTTGGCATTGCCGACTTGGTCACATAAGTGAATCAAGAATCAACAAGTTATACAAAGAAGAGTTCTTTGATCCTTATGATTATGAATCATTAGGAACTTGTGAATCTTGTCTTATGGGTAAAATGACTAAGTCTCCATTCACTGGACATGGAGAAAGGGCAAGTGAGTTATTAGGACTTATACACACAGATGTATGTGGTCCTATGACAACTCCAGCTAGAGGTGGATACTCTTACTTCATCACATTCACTGATGATTTATCAAGGTTCGGATATGTGTATCTTATGAAACATAAATCCGAAGCTTTTGATAAGTTTAAAGAGTATCAAAGTATGGTTGAAAAACAAACCGGAAAGTGTATTAAAATCCTTCGATCTGATCGAGGAGGTGAATACCTTTCTAGTGAGTTTTTAAATCATCTTAAAGAAAAGGGCATTCTCTCTGAATGGATACCTCCGTATATGCCACAATTAAATGGTGTAGCTGAACGGAGGAATCGTACTTTATTAGATATGGTAAGGTCCATGATGTGCTTTACTGATCTTCCTATTTCCTTCTGGGGTTTTGCCCTAGAGACTGCTGCACTAATATTAAACAGGGTACCTTCTAAGTCTGTACCTAGCACTCCATATGAGATATGGAGAGGAAAGAAGCCTAATCTTAAGTATCTTAAGATATGGGGTTGTCAAGCTTATGTCAAAAGAAATTTTGGACACAAGCTAAGTGCTAGATCAGATAAATGTATTTTTGTAGGTTATCCTAAAGATAGTATAGGATACATCTTCTATCATCCTACTGAACAAAAAGTTTTTGTAGGTAGGCATGCCATTTTCTTAGAAAAAGAGTTTATCTTAGAAAAGGGCAAGGATAGAAAAATTGAACTTGAAGAAGTTCAAAACCTACAAATAGAAACACAAGAAATTCTTCAACCAGATGTACCCATTGATGAGGTACAACCACAACACACATCTCCTCTCCGAAGGTCAGATAGAGTGCGAAGAGCACCTGAGAGGTATGGGTTCATCATTGAGAATGATGAAGCCCACATTGTTCAGAATAATGATCCTCTGACCTATTCGGAAGCTGTCATGAGTAGTGACTCTGACAAATGGCTAGAAGCCATGAAATCCGAAATAGATTCTATGTATACCAACCAAGTATGGACTTTGGTTGATGCACCAGAGGGTGTAAACCCTATAGGTTGCAAATGGGTCTATAAGAAAAAGATTGGAGCAGATGGCCAAGTAGAAACCTACAAGGCTAGATTGGTGGCAAAAGGTTTCAGGCAAAAGCAAGGAATTGACTATCATGAAACTTTTTCGCCAGTAGCTATGCTCAAATCTATTCGGATTTTGCTTGCAATAGCTGCATACTATGATTATGAAATCTGGCAGATAGATGTCAAAACCGCCTTCCTTAATGGTTATCTTGAGGAAGAGGTTTACATGACACAGCCAGAAGGATTTGTCTCAAGTAAGAGAGCAAATCAAGTATGCAAGCTTAAGAGATCCATTTATGGATTAAAGCAAGCATCGAGGAGTTGGAACATCCGTTTTGATACAACAGTCAAAGAGTTTGGTTTTATCAAAAATGTGGATGAACCATGTGTGTACAAGAAGACTAGTGGGAGTGCCATTGTCTTCTTAATATTGTATGTAGATGACATACTGATCATTGGAAATGATATTCCAATGTTACAATCGGTCAAGACTTGGCTGTCAAAAAGCTTTTCCATGAAAGACTTGGGAGAAGCATCCTATATACTTGGTATAAAGATCTATAGGGATAGATCTAAAAGGATGCTAGGCTTGTCCCAGTCTAGGTACATAGATAATGTGCTGAAAAGATTCAGCATGGAAGAAAGTAAAAGAGGTTATTTGCCTATGAGTCATGGCATACGTCTCTCTAAGAAGATGTCTCCTAAGACATCTGAAGAGAGGAATAGAATGAATTCTATTCCCTATGCTTCGGCAGTAGGATCGATTATGTATGCTATGCTATGTACTAGGCCTGATGTTGCTTATGCCTTAGGCATAACAAGTAGATTTCAGGCTGATCCAGGAGAGGATCATTGGATAGCTGTGAAAAATATTCTTAAGTACTTGAGAAGGACTAAAGATATTTTTCTAGTTTATGGAGGATCTGAGTTGAAACTAGAAGGATTTTCTGATTCTAGTTTTCAATCAGACCCAGATGATAGCAAGTCCACTTCAGGGTATGTCTTTACCCTAAATGGTGGTGCAGTGAGCTGGAAGAGTTCCAAACAGCAAACTGTAGCTGACTCAACTACTGAGGCAGAATACATTGCTGTAAGTGAAGCCGCTAAGGAAGCTGTCTGGATGAAGAAGTTCATCTCTGAGTTAGGAGTAGTTCCCGAGATTGCTGGACCAGTCCCAGTTTATTGTGATAACACTGGAGCTGTTGCTCAAGCGAAGGAACCAAGGTCTAATCACAAATCCAAGCACATTCTAAGACGCTTCCATCTTGTTCGAGAGATTGTCGAGAGACAAGACATAGTCATTGAACGAGTAGACACCAAGAACAACCTAGCAGACCCGTTCACTAAAGCTCTACCACAACAGCAGTTCGATCGCCACCTCGATTGTATGGGGATAAAATATAAGAGCGATTGGCTTTAGTGCAAGTGGGAGATTGAAAGAGTAGATGCCCTACAAGCCAATCGCAATATGTATTGCGAAGGGTTTTTCTTTTGATTTGTCCAAATCATGTACATGACATTTAAATATGAATAAAGGCGTTATGTTTTATCATATGCTGTTGATTATATTTATGATAAACTCCTTAGATTAGGGCAATAGTTTTAAGACTATGATGAGATCATACTAGTGAGACTTAAAATCCTAAAATCCTAATCTTAAATATTCCCAGTCATTGGTACATTGAGTCGGGGATCAATGATTACCGGAAAGACTGGCATGTCTTATGTATGCTCGATGCAGAGGATGATTGATCTCACAATCATTTGTGTGGAGACACTAATACAAAGATATGGGTGCTCATTAGAAGAATGAGTTCACTGAATTGACCTACAAAGAGAAATCTTATGAAGTCTTACTTACATGTCAAAAGATGATTCTCTTAGTGGGAGTTGTGCAACTGATCCTTTGACCTGAGATCACCATGGTATCTTGTGCACATGAACCTATGTTTTGGTTTACACTCATTCATGACAATAAGTTATGTACGAGGTCTTCTGGATATGGTGGATTGTGTACGAAGATTATGAGTAGATCAACAAGGAATTAATCACTTCTAGTAAGAGAAGATAGCATCCTATTTATTCTAATCATATGATAATTCAGGAAGCCTTTGATCAAAGCAGAATGAAAATTAGAAAGAGTTTCTAATGTTTCATTATTTGAATTATCATTAAAAGATTGAGAAAAATATGAATATGAAATTGAGTTTGACATATATTCATACTCATATACATATTTGGGATGCAGTTTGATTAAAGGATTGAATTGCATAGTAACTTGCCACTGAAGGGTATTTTTGGTATTTCCACCAAATTCCATATTTTTCGGGTAGACATGACACGTTGCTAGACGTCAATCTTGTCTTATAGGTTTGATCGAATTAAAGAGTTTAATTCGATCACCAATTAGAAAGGATTCTAATTGTTAAGTTCGGGTTCGCGCAGTTTGGACTTAAATCGATTAGAAGAGTTCTAATCAAGTTGGGTCAACTCGCACTCACACCTATTGCTGGCTAAGTATGGAACCCAATGGGTCACACACAAGAAAACTTATCAAGGGTCTAATTGGATTAGATCATGTTTGCAAGATAAACATCCTAGCAGGTGTTGCAAACCTTAGCTCCTGATTCGAACTGGATTCGAATCTGATTCGAACTGGATTCGAATCTGATTCGAACTGGATTCGAATCTGATTCTTAATTGATCTAATTTGATTAGATCATATTCTAATATGGGTTAGCCAAGAGTTGGCTCCTAATTGGCTTGGTTTGAGTCTAATTGGATTAGATTTGATAAATCATTCATTTTTGACCGTTGGATCAACATTTGGATGAAGAGATGGATCAAATGGATGGCACCATGAATTGGAGCCATTGGATTTTCATCATAGGATGATGGGAGATCATGATGACGTGATGGATATCATTGGGAGGCGTGGAGATGAAAAATAGGTGAAGGAAAGAGAGAGAATACGTGAAGATTAAATGGATAAGGATGAACCATTTATTTGATCTTATCCATTCTCTCTCTTCTCTCTTCATCACGCCTAAGGGATATATGGCGCCTTCTTTCATGGCCTTTGGATCATCATCAACCCTTGATGAATGGATAAGGTTGGTTCCTATTTTTCTTGCGTGAGAAGAAGTGAAAAAAGGGAAGAGTACGGCGCATTTTCATGAAGAGGTGCTTAGGGAATCAAGCGCCACATCATAAGCGCTTGATCTTATCATAACCACTTTTGATACGCCTCTCCCTATTTTTGTGGCGCCTTCTCTCCTCTTATCACGCCCCATCTGAAGGATGTGTGGATGGGATGCATCCTTTGGTGATGCATCCCCACGCCATCTATAAATAGGAATGCTCCCGGTGTTTTCTAATCATCGAAAATCAATCCAACTCTCTCTCTCTCATATCCCTTCTTTCTTACATTAGTTTCTTTCTTTCTAACATTGCTTCTAGTGTGTCCTAAGCCAAGACAAGGTGGTCTTCCTTAGGACAAAAGGATTAGAAGTGATTTTAGAAGGCTAAAGAAAAATAGAAAGGAAGGAAAGCAAGCCATTAGAGTTCTTTAGAAGAATTCTGCATTAAGGATCAAAAGTCTTTGGAGCTAAAGTCTTGATCAAGTTTTCGTGTGGATCACCATTGGAGGGCGGACACTTGGACGCCTCGTGGAGATTGTACACTTTGGATTAGCGTTTGAGGTATTCTACTAATTCTGTATTTATTTTATATTATTTGATTGTAATCATTAAGGTGATCTAGGCTTAAAAGGGTTTCATGCATAGGGACTTTATTAAGAAAATTTTAAAATCCCTAGCTTCCGCTGCCCATTATGACATGCTAGAACCCTACACGGGAAGAGATTTACAACGTCCGGAGCCTGATCCAGGCTCAATTCTCCAGTATGAGTGAGGTCACGGGCATCACTCGGAAGATGCGCGATGACATCCGGAAGGACATGAGCACCACTACTCAGGGGGCCGAGCGCTTGTCGAACGTGCACATCGACAAGCTGGACGCACTTCAGAAGTCGGTGACCGAGCTCTCCACTACACATAGCAGGGCCACTTCGTCCATTATCTCTCAGCTCGGGCATGTTACAGATGCGGTCACCCTCCTCATGGAGCAGAACAGATTGAGAGGAGGAGCCACATCCTCGAGAGGAGGAGCCACATCCTCGAGGAGACCTTAGCTGCTTTTTGCTTTATTTTGACATGTATTCCTTTTTTTTTTGCTTTACTTATTGTATTCTCAAATGTATTTACATACACATCAATACAATGAGTAGACATATTCTCTTCAATTGTGTGCACTTTGATCTCTAAGTGATTGTTTGTTCTGCTTACCTCCTTTTTGATATGATGACAAAAAGGGGGAGAAATACTTAACAGATATGTAAATGGAATCAACATAAAAGGAATAATGAGAATTCAAACATAATTTGTTCTTAGTGGATTTGGTACCTCGAGGCTCATTATCTCTCTGTTGGGGCTCCTAATGGAGTAATCTCCAGAATCTATTCAAGGGATATTCGGAGATTAGTTGAATCCAACTCAAGAACAAATTGTCAGATTTTCCCTCTAAAAACCAAAAAATTTCAGTTCAAAAACTTCAATGCATTAAAAGAAAATTCAGAGAATCAAAACAAAGTTGAATGCATATGTTGAGGGGGAGAATCTGAATTTTTAAGAAATTTAAATCATTAAATATATATAAGCCAAACAATTGATTGCATGATATGAAGGCTTATATAATTCCAAATGAAAGGGGGGGCCTTAACTCCAAAATTTATTGTTTCACACCTTTCAAGATTGGATAAATCAAATAACCAGACACTTGAATTCATTTATGGATTTTATTTCCTTGTTTATTGAGCAATTCACTTTACATATACTCAATGTTTTGTCATCATCAAAAAGGGAGAGATTGTGGAGTGATTGATCATAACCCTATTTGATTTTGATGAGCTCAAAGCATCTGAGTATATCTCTTGTTTACTAATGAATTCAATTGAGTGTTTCCATGAAAATCTTGTCTAAAGTGTTTCTAGACTTGGTTCATAATATTTTGGATAAGTTAAGAAGTCAGTTTGAACCAAAGTCTGAGACTCGAGTCGACTCCAGAGTATTACGAGTCGACTCCAAGCGTATCAGAATCACTGGCACGGGCTCGAGTCGACTTCGGATCATTACGAGTCGACTCCAACTGAGAACAGACAGACGAGCAGAAAGCATCAACTCAAAACATGTCAGCGAGTCGACTCCTGAAGTGCGCGAGTCGACTCCGATGTTTACCGAGTCGACTCCGGAGTAGTATGAGTCGACTCCAAGGAGTTACAGACAGAAAAGTCAGAGAGCGATTTTCGACCCTGAGATTCGAGTCGACTCCTGTGGAACGCGAGTCGACTCCGATGGTTGGTAGGTCGACTCCAAAGAAAGCGAGAGTCGACTCTCAGTGGTTCACAAGGCAAAAGTCAGAGAGCAGTTTTCGGACTCTGAGATTCGAGTCGACTCGCGCATTCGACTCCGAGACAGTGCGACCCCAAAAAGACAGAAGACCGATTTACTGTCTCTGAGAGCCGAGTCGACTCCCAGACAGCTCGAGTCGACTCTAAGACAGCGCTACACCAAAAAGGCAGAAGCCTATGTTTCGGAAACTGAGAGCCGAGTCGACTCCGGGGAAGTTCGAGTCGACTCCAAGACTGGACGAGCCAAAAGACAGAAGATCGGGAGTTCGGGCTCTGAGCGCCGAGTTGACTCCCAGGATTATCGAGTCGACTCGAGTGGGCCAAGTTGAAAATTAGCTCCATGGATTTCATGAGATGAGCCGACTCCGAAAATGCCAAGTCAGCTCCAGAAGTTGGCGAGTCGACTCCGGGTCAAGACGAGTCGACTCCCAGTCGAAGAGGCTACTTTAATTCAAACCCAGAACAGTTGCCGAGTCGACTCCAGAAAAGCATGACTCGACTCCCGCTACAGCCGAGTCGACTCCTGATCGCGCGAGTCGACTCCGACCCCCAACGGACATATTGTCAGGTTGTGCAGAGTGTGCAGAACGGGCAGAAAAAGGTGTCTAACGGCTAGTTTCCGTGGGGGATGGCTTAAATAGCCACAGAGGACTGTAGCAAGGTAGAGACGCACCATTCCATTCAAAGTAATCAAGCATTCATTCTCTGCAAGTGGTTTTTCAACGAAAAGAGGGAAGAGCGCCATAACTCCATCCAACTACCTCTTTCCAAATATTGAAAGAGATCTCCTCCTGCATTCAAGTCGACCAGACATTCAAGAGGAGACCCGAAGTTCAAGAAGCCCTACTCTACTCCAACTCAAACGTGTTTGAGGGCTCTTAACTTCTCTCTAGTTTATATTATTATTTATCTGCTTTTGAGAAGCTCTGTTTTTCTGTTTGTTGTCATTATTTCCATCTTGTCTTTGCTTGGTTCAATCGGGGGATTGAATCAAGGGTGTAGAGGTTGGTTGGTGAGCCGAGTGTAAAACCAACGTGTAAGGGTTCGATTGTGATCCCGGAAAAACAATTGGGGTGGTTCTAGTCGGTGAGCCAGGAAAAACCGACTGAGTTCGTTGTGAGCTCGTAAAACAACAAGTTTGGTTGTAAGCTTGTAAAACAACCGGCTGTAATCCAAGGGGTTATAGTGAATTCCCAAGTGAGACTTGGGGAGTGGACGTAGGAGCAAGGGTTAGCTCCGAACCACTATAAAAGCCTTGTGTTTGTGATTGTTTGTCTCTTTCTTTTACTCTCATTTCATTCATAGCACATAGCAATTAATTAATCATCTTGGTAAAGCATTAATTAGTCATCCACAACGTTTTAATTGCAAAATTATTTTAAAACCCAATTCACCCCCCCTCTTGGGTTGTCTATCTGGGCAACAAAATTCTTCTGGCTGTGTTATGTAAACCTCTTCCTCAAGATAACTATTAAGGAAGGCGGTTTTGACATACATCTGCCAAATTTCATAATCATAGTATGCAGCTATTGCAAGCAAAATCCGAATAGATTTAAGCATGGCAACTGGTAAAAAAGTTTCATCATAGTCAATTCCTTGCTTTTGCCTGAAACCTTTTGCCACCAATCTAGCCTTGTAGGTTTCTACTTGGCCATCTGCTCTAATCTTTTTCTTATAGACCCATTTGCAACCTATAGGGTTTACACCTTCTGGTGCATCAACCAAAGTCCATACTTGGTTGGTATACATAGAGTCTATTTCGAAATTCATAGCTTCTAACCATTTGTTAGAGTCATTACTCATGATAGCTTCCGAATAGGTTAGAGGATCATCATTTTCAACGATGTGGGCTTCATCATTCTCAATGATAAATCCATACCTCTTAGGTGCATTTTGCACTCTATCTGACCTTTGGAGAGGAGAAGTGTGTTGTGGTTGTACTTCATCAATGGGTACATCTGGTTGAGGAATATCTTGTGTTTCTATTTGTAGGTCTTGAACTTCTTCAAGTTCAATTCTTCTATCCTTGCCTTTTTCTAAGATAAACTCTTGCGCTAAGAAAGTGGCATGTCTACCTACAAAGACCTTTTGTTCAGTAGGATGATAGAAGATGTATCCTATACTATCTTTAGGATAACCTACAAAAATACATTTATCTGATCTAGCACTTAGCTTATGTCCAAAATTTCTTTTGACATAAGCTTTACAGCCCCATATATTAAGATACTTAAGATTAGGCTTCTTTCCTCTGTTGGGGTTCCCAGTGCCCTAGGGCGCAGCGGAAGATACGGGATTATAAAATTTTCTTATAAAACCCATTATATGAAATCCTAATAAGCCAAGATCACCTTAATAGTATAACCAAATAATGTAGAAAATATAATCTTGGTATAGAAGAATACCTATCACGCTATATCCAATATATCTGAAGATGTCCTAAGGTGCCCAAATGTTCACCCTCCAATGTTGATCCACACAGGAATGGGTTCAAGACTCTAGCTCCACCAAAACTTGATTCTAGTTGTTCAATCCTTCCAAAGGATTTAATTGGCTGATTTTCCTTCACTTCCTTCTTCCTTTCTACCTCTAAAACATTCACTAGCCTTTTTGTCCTAAAGAAGAACCCTCTTGTCTTGGGTTAGGACAAAAGAGAGAGGCTTGTAAGAAAGAAGGAATAAGGGAGAGAGAAGGAGAGACTTTTTCTTTGATGATTTTTAGAACCCCAAGGCACCTCCTTATTTATAAGAGATGGAGGGATGCATCATAAAGGGATGCATCCCATCCACACACCTCATCATGATGAGGCATGTGCCAAGAGAGGCATCCCATCATGATGGGGTGCTAAGGAGAAGAGTGTATCAACTTCTTTCTCATGTCTCCCTCTTAAATCCTGATGATCCAAGGGCCCAAATGCAGTGAACCAAAGCCAATGGTCCAGATCTAGGCACCATCTAATGGTCCAGATCAAGGCATCATCATCCAGGGTGCCATCCAATGGTCCAGAAGCAAGATGCCATCACCGATGGTCCAGATTCAGGCGCTGAGCAACGGTCCAGATCTTCCATCCAGAGAGCCATCCAGTGGTCCAGATTCAGGCGCTGACCAATGGTCCAGATCCTTCATCCAAAAATCCATCCAATGGTCCAGATGAAGGCGCCAACCAGTGGACCAGATCCTTCATCCAGAAAACCATCCAATGGTCCAGATGAAGGCGCCAACCAGTGGACCAGATCCTTCATCCAGGGAGTGATCCAATGGTCCAGAAGTGAAGGCCCTATCAAACCCAATCCAATTGGGTTTAACCAACTTAAAGAAAACATTAAACCTAATCAAATCAGGTCTAATTAAAGCCAAATGGGTTTCAACTCTTGGCTAACCCATATTAGGTCATGATCTAATCATATTAGATCAACCTAACCTAAGAATCAGATTCGAATTTAATTTGAATCAGGAGCTAGGGTTTGCAACACGTGCTAGCATGTTCATCTTGCAAACATGATCTAATCCAATTAGACCCTTGATCAATTTCCTTGTGTGTGACCCATTGGGTTCCTTATCTTAGCCAGCAGTAGGTGCAGGTGCAAGTTGACCTAACCTGATTAGAATACCTCTAATCCAATTTAGGTTCAATTTAGTGCTAAACCTGACTTAGCAATCAGAACCTTTCTGATGCTTTGATCTAATCAAACTCTTTGATCCAATCAACCCACAAGACATGATTGATGTCTAGCAACGTATCATGTCTACCCGAAAGATGAGAAATGTATTGGACAAATCCAAACATACCCTTCAGTGGCAAGTTACTGTGCAATTCAATCCCTCAGTCATACTATTGAAAGAATAGATGCCCTATAAGCCAATCATTTGATGGATTTTTCTTTGTAATCCTCCAAATCATGTACTTTGACACTCGATATATATCAATAAAGGCATTGTGTTTCATCATTTGCTGCTTATCTATTTTATTATTGGATGATGAACCCCATAAATTAGGACATTGGTTTTAGGGTTATGATGAGATCATACCAGTGAGATCTAAAATCCTAAAATCCTAATTTAGAATATTTCCAGTCAAATTGGTATATTGAGTCGGGGATCAATATTACCGGAAAGACTGGCACATCTTATGTATGCTCAATGTAGAGGGTGATTGATCTCACAATCACTTGTGTGAGACACTAATACAAAGATGTGGGTGCTCATTAGAGCAATGAGTTCACTGAAATGACCAGCCATAAGAACATCTTATGGATTCTTACTTAATTATCAAAAGATGGTTCTCATAGTGGGAGTTGTGCAAGTGATCCTTAGACCTGAGATCACCATGGTACCTTGTGTACTTGAACCTATATTTTGGTTTACCATCATTCACGACATTGCGTTGTGTACGGGGTATTCTGGATATGGTGGATTTTGTACGAAGGTTGTGAGTAGGTCAACAAGGAATCAGTCACTTCTAGTAAGAGAAGGTAACATCCTGCTTACTCTAATCTTATGATGATTCAAGAAGCCTTTGATCAAAGCAAAATAAAAATTAGAAAGAGTTTCTAACATTTCATTGTTTGAATTATCTTATAAAAGATTGAGAGAGACATGAATAAGTGATTGAGTTTGATATTGATCCATACTCATGCACTTATTCAGGATGTAGTATGACTGAGGGATTGAATTGCACGGTAACTTGCCACTGAAGGGTATGTTTGGATTTGTCCAATACATTCCTCATCTTCCGGGTAGACATGATATGTTGCTAGACGTCAATCTTGTCTTGTGGGTTGATCAGATCAAAGAGTTTGATTAAATCAAAGCATCAGAAAGGTTCTGATTGCTAAGTCAAGTTTAGCACTAAATTGAACCTAAATTGGATTAGAGGAATTCCAATCAGGTTAGGTCAACTTGCACCTGCACCTACTGCTGGCTAAGATAAGGAACCCAATGGGTCACACACAAGAAAATTGATCAAGGGTCTAATTGGATTAGATCATGTTTGCAAGATGAACATGCTAGCACGTGTTGCAAATCCTAGCTCCTGATTCAAATTAAATTCGAATATGATTCTTAGATTAGGTTGATCTAATATGATTAGATCATGACCTAATATGGGTTAGCCAAGAGTTGAAATCCATTTGGCTTTAATTAGACCTGATTTGATTAGGTTTAATATTTTCTTTAAGTTGGTTAAACCCAATTGGATTGGGTTTGATAGGGCCTTCACTTCTGGACCATTGGATCACTCCCTGGATGAAGGATCTGGTCCACTGGTTGGTGCCTTCATCTGGACCATTGGATGGTTTCCTGGATGAAGGATCTGGTCCACTGGTTGGCGCCTTCATCTAGACCATTGGATGGATTTCTGGATGAAGGATCTGGACCATTGGTCAGCGCCTGAATCTGGACCACTGGATGGCTCTCTGGATGAAAGATCTGGACCGTTGCTCAGCGCCTGAATCTGGACCATCGGTGATGGCATCTTGCTTCTGGACCATTGGATGGCACCTTGGATGATGATGCCTTGATTTGGACCATTAGATGGTGCCTAGATCTGAACCATTGGCTTTGGTTCACTGCATTTGGGCCCTTGGATCATCAGGATTTAAGAGAGAGATGTGAGAAAGAAGTTGATACACCCTTCTCCTTAGCACCCCATCATGATGGGATGCCTCTCTTAGCACATGCCTCATCATGATAAGGTGTGTGGATGGGATGCATCCCTTTATGATGCATCCCTCCATCTCTTATAAATAAGGAGGTGCCTTGGGGTTCTAAAGATCATCAAAGAAAAAGTCTCTCCTTCTCTCTCCCTTATCCCATCTTTCTTACAAGCCTCTCTCTTTTGTCCTAACCCAAGACAAGAGGGTCTTCTTTAGGACAAAAAGGCTAGTGAATGTTTTAGAGGTAGAAAGGAAGAAGGAAGTGAAGGAAAATCAGCCAATTAAATCCTTTGGAAGGATTGAACAATTAGAATTAAGTTTTGGTGGAGCTAGAGTCTTGAACCAATTCCTGTGTGGATCAACATCGGAGGGTGAACATTTGGGCACCTTAGGACATCTTCAGACATATCAGATATAGCGTGATAGGTATTCTTCTATACCAAGATTATATTTTCTACATTATTTGGTTATACTATTAAGGCGATCTTGGCTTATTAGGGTTTCATATAATGGGTTTTATAAGAAAATTTTATAATCCCGTATCTTCCGCTGCGCCCTAGGGCACTGGAAAACCCAACAGTGGTATCAGAGCCACCCTTAATCAGTTTAACCAAATGATAATACATGCTATTATCTTGATGCTATGAGATAGCTAGGTTGTTTGTATGCATGATTAGTTTATGCTATGAGATAGTGTTATATTCATGTTGTAGCACAGTATAATTGCTAGTACAAAATTATAGAATGTGCAATGAGACCAATATAGTAGTATGAAAACTTTGGGCTAACCCATTCTGGAACAATCGACTCAGTTGGTGTCTAGAAAGGAAGCCAACAGGTGTTTATTTAATTAGGACCTTACTAAGTAAGGAGAGCCTCCCATCTGCTTACCTGGCCAACTATTTGATTGACCTCCATGGAAAAGCTAATTGCTGATATAACACTATAAAGGTCCTTCCTTCATGCTTAGATATTATTATGTCAATATCTACACTAGCTTGTTGTGATTCCCACAAGGCTAGTATTAGGGATTGATATTGTAATATCTTGGTGCATATGATGCATATGGCATATTTTAATATGTTGCCTTGTTGTGATTCCCACAAGGGCAGCATTATTCAAATATGACTGTATAAAAATGAAGGGTTTGACTTAACTAGACACAATAGTTTGTTGTGATTCCCACAAGACTATATGTGTGCTAGAGGACAGAATAAAGTTGAGAATTACATGGGATGCAATTGGAAAGAGTTTCCTACCTTTGAACTTATAAGGGCTTGTTGTGATTCCCACAAGATCTTTTATAAGGAATTTGGATCTCAACCCCACTAAGAAAATTAGTATTTTCTCGTTCATCATACTTGAGGGTTATGATATTCGATAAAAATAGTGGAAGTAACAATTAGATAAAAGTCCTTGTCTGATTGAATACATGTCATCATGATTGGTCTGCTTATATTAGTGTTCTTTGTAATTATAGATTAATTCTGCAAAAATGACATCTTCACTCTCACTTAGAGGTATCTTAGATACAAACAAATTGACTGGGCCCAACTATGTAGACTAGTTGAGGAATTTAAAGATTGTTCTCACACAAGAAAAACTTTCCTACATTCTTGAAACCCCTGATCTAGGGTCAGCAGGGGAAGATGCAACTGAGGAGAAATTGGCCACATATCGTATGTGGAAAAATGACAGTTTGACTGTCAAATGTATCATGCTTGCTTCTATGAATAATGAATTGCAGAGGCAGCATGATAGCATGGATACTCACTCCATACTCCTTAACTTGAAGGAGTTATATGGTGAGTAGAGCAGAACTGCTAGATATGAGATATCTAAGTAGTTGTTCCGTGCTAGAATGATTGAGGGATCGTCTGTGCAAGACCACTGTTTAAAGATTATAGACTTGATCACTCGATTGAGTCAACGTGGCTTTGCTATGGACAGTGAGCTCAGTCAGGATTTGATCCTGCAATCACTACCCGACTCATTCTCGCAGTTTGTTGTGAATTATCACATGAACAAACTGAATTCCTCCCTGCCTGAGCTTCTAAATATGCTGAAAACAGCAGAGTCTCACATCAAGAAGGACAAGGGTCCGATCCTTCTTGTTGGTGAGAGCTCAAAGAAGAAATCGGGCAACAAGGGTTCAAAGAAAAAACTAAACCCTAAGAATCGCATCAAAAAGAAGAAGGGAAAGAAAATTTCGGGACCCGGTACCTGTTTCCACTGCGGCAAGACGGGGCATTGGAAAAGGAAGTGCAAGAGCTTTCTTGCAAGTGTGAAGCCTGATGCAAGTGTTGCATCAAAAGGTATGTTTTTATTACATGTCAATATGACATTAAGTTCTTCTAATTCTAATTCATGGGTATTGGATACCGGTTGTGGTTCTCACATATGCAAATCTTTGCATAGACTGCAACAAATTAGAAGTTTGAAGAAAGGTGACTTCGAGCTATATGGCGCTGGAGGAGAATCCATCCAGGCTGAAGCTGTTGGCACCTACATACTAGAGCTACCCTCCGGGAAGCTCTTGAAGCTAGAAGACTGTTATTTTATGCCAAAAATCATTAGAAATGTAATTTCAATTCCTTTGTTGCTTAAGAAAGGATTCGAAATAAATGGAAAGAGCAATGGTTGCTCTATTTCTTTATCTAATGAGTATTATTGTCATGGCACTATGGAAAATGGACTTTTAGTATTATGTCTTAATAATGTTATATTTCATATTGGCAAAGATAATAAAAGAAAAAGAGAGAATATAAATAATACCCTCCTCTGGCATTACCGATTAGGTCATATTAGTGAGACAAGGTTACACAAGTTGTATAAAGATAAATTCTTTGACCTTTATGATTTTGAATCATTAGGAACTTGTGAATCTTGTCTTATGGGTAAAATGACCAAGTCTCCATTCTCGGGACATGGAGAAAGGGCAAGTGAGTTGTTAGAACTCGTACACACTGATGTGTGCGGTCCTATATCAACTCCAGCTAGAGGTGGATACTCTTACTTCATCACATTTACTGATGACTTATCAAGGTTCGGTTTTGTGTATCTAATGAAACATAAATTCGAAGCCTTTGATAAATTTAAAGAGTATCAAAGTATGGTCGAAAAACAAACTGGAAAGTGCATTAAAATCCTTCGATCTGATCGAAGAGGAGAATACCTTTCTAGTGAATTTTTAGACTATCTTAAATTAAAGGGTATACTCTATGAATGGACACCTCCATATACGCCATAATTAAATGGTGTAGCTGAAAGAAGGAATCGTACCTTATTAGATATGGTACGGTCCATGATGTGCTTCACAAATCTTCCAATTTCCTTCTGGGGATATGCCCTAGAAACTGCTGTATTAGTATTAAATAAAGTACCATCTAAGTCTGTATCTAGCACTCCATATGAGATATGGAAAGGAAAGAAACCTAATCTTAAGTATCTTAAGATATGGGGTTGTCATGCTTATGTTAAAAGAAATTTTGGACATAAGCTAAGTGCTAGATCGGACAAGTGTACATTTGTAGGTTATCCTAAAGACAGTTTAGGATATATCTTCTATGATCCTACCGAACAAAAAGTATTTGTTGCTAGGCATGCCACTTTCTTGGAAAAAGAGTTTTTCTTAGAAAAGGGCAAGGATAGAAGAATTGAACTTGATGAAGTTCAAGACCTACAAGGTGAGACACATAATAATCCTCAACCAGATGTACCCATGGAAGAGGTACAGCCACTACACACTACTCCTTTTCGAAGGTCAGAAAGAGTGCGAAATGCACCTGAGAGGTATGGATTTATCATTGAGAATGATGAAGCCCACATCGTTGATAACGATGACCCTCTGACCAATTCGGAAGCTGTCAAGCGTAGGGACTCTGACAGATGGTTGGACGCCATGAAATCCGAGATAGATTCTAGGTATACAAACCAAGTGTGGACTTTGGTTGATGCACCTGAGGGAGTGATTCCAATAGGGTGCAAATGGGTATACAAGAAGAAGATAGGAGCTGATGGCCAAGTAGAAACCTACAAGGCCAGGCTAGTGGCAAAAGATTTTAGGCAAAAACAAGGCATTGATTATGATGAAACTTTTTCGCCTGTAGCTATGCTCAAATCTATTCGAATTATGCTTGCTATAGCTGCATACTATGATTATGAGATCTGGCAGATGGATGTCAAAACCGCCTTTCTTAATGGTCACCTTGAGGAAGAGGTTTATATGACACAGCCAGAGGAATTTGTCTCAAGAAGGAGAGCAAATCAAGTATGTAGGCTTAAGAAATCCATTTATGGATTAAAGCAGGCATCTAGGAGTTGGAACATCCATTTTGACATGATAGTCAAAGAGTTTGGCTTCATTAAAAATATAGATGAACCTTGTGTGTACAAGAAGACTAGTGGGAGTGCTATTGTCTTCTTGATATTATATGTGGACGATATATTGGTCATTGGAAATGATGTTCCAATGATGCAATCAGTCAAGACTTGGCTATCAAAGAAATTTTCCATGAAAGACTTGGGTGAAGCATCCTATATACTTGGTATAAGGATCTATAGAGATAGATCTAAAAGGATGCTAGGTTTGTCCCAGTCTAGGTACATAGATAATGTGCTGAAGAGGTTCAGCATGGATGGAAGTAAGAAAGGTTTCTTACCCATAGGACATGGCATACAACTCTCTAGGAAGATGTCTCCTAAGACATCTGAAGAGAGGAATAGAATGAGTTCTATTCCCTATGCTTCGGCAGTATGGTCGATCATGTATGCTATGTTATGTACCAGGCTTGATGTAGCTTATGCCTTGGGTATGGTAAGTGATTTCAGGCAGATCCCGAGGAGGATCATTGAAAAATTGTGAAAAGCATTCTCACATACTTGAGAAGGACTAGAGATGTTTTTCTGATTTATGGAGGATTAGAATTGAAACTAGAAGGCTATTCAGATTCTAGCTTTCAATCTGATCCAGAAGATAGCAAGTCAATCTCTGGATATATCTTCACCTTGAATGGTGGAGCTGTGAGTTAGAAGAGTTCCAAACAGCAAACTGTAGCTGACTCAACTACTGAGGCAGAATACATAGCTATTAGTGAAGCTGCTAAGAAAGCAGTATAGATGAAGAAGTTTATCACAGAACTGGGTGTAGCTCCTGAGATTGCCGGACCAGTCCCAGTTTATTGCGATAACACTGGAGCTGTTGCACAGGCTAAGGAACCAAGGTCTCGTCATAGATCCAAGCACATTTTGAGACGCTTCCACCTTGTTCGAGAGATAATCGAAAGACAAGACGTCAAGATTGAACGAGAAGACACAAAGAACAATATAGCAGACCCATTTACTAAAGCTCTACCACAGCAGCAATTCAATCGTCACCTCGATTGTATGGGGTTAAAATATAAGGGCGATTGGCTTTAGTGCAAGTGGGAGATTGAAAGAGTAGGTGCCCTATAAGCCAATCGTTTGATGGGTTTCTCTTTGTAATCCTCCAAATCATGTACTTTGACACTCGATATATATCAATAAAGGCATTGTGTTTCATCATTTGCTGCTTATCTATTTTATTATTGGATGATGGACCCCATAAATTAGAACATTGGTTTTAGGGTTATGATGAGATCATACCAGTGAGATCTAAAATCCTAAAATCCTAATTTAGAATATTTCCAGTCAAATTGGTATATTGAGTCGGGGATCAATATTACCGGAAAGACTGGCACATCTTATGTATGCTCAATGTAGAGGGTGATTGATCTCACAATCACTTGTGTGAGACACTAATACAAAGATGTGGGTGCTCATTAGAGGAATGAGCTCACTGAAATGACCAGCCATAAGAACATCTTATGGATTCTTACTTAATTATCAAAAGATGGTTCTCATAGTGGGAGTTGTGCAAGTGATCCTTAGACCTGAGATCACCATGGTACCTTGTGCACTTGAACCTATATTTTGGTTTACCCTCATTCACAACATTGCGTTGTGTACGGGGTATTCTGGATATGGTGGATTTTGTACGAAGGTTGTGAGTAGGTCAACAAGGAATCAGTCACTTCTAGTAAGAGAAGGTAACATCCTGCTTACTCTAATCTTATGATGATTCAAGAAGCCTTTGATCAAAGCAAAATAAAAATTAGAAAGAGTTTCTAATGTTTCATTGTTTGAATTATCTTATAAAAGATTGAGAGAGACATGAATAAGTGATTGAGTTTGATATTGATCCATACTCATACACTTATTCGGGATGTAGTATGACTGAGGGATTGAATTGCACGGTAACTTGCCACTGAAGGGTATGTTTGGATTTGTCCAATACATTCCTCATCTTCCGGATAGACATGATACGTTGCTAGACGTCTGTTACGGGGAAACTTAGCCACCATGCCCCACGTGACCGGCACGCGCGCCCGGAAAGACTGCGGCTGCCCCTTGATCCAGCAATCCGACCTCGAGTCGGATATCTTCGGACCCCTTGATCAAGCCCGACCCCGAGTCGACTGCCCCTTGATCCAGCAATCCGACCCCAAGTCGGCAATCTCTGACAACAACAGACTGTTCCCCTGAGGCACGCCGCGGCCCCCTGCTCCACTACTCCCTGCAACGGCCGTATCCGACGCTGTTTCACGATCCCCTGTAACAGCCGTACAAAGCGAAACTCCACTACGCCCTGCCATAGCCGTACCCAGCGCTGCCCCACGACGCCCTGTAACGGCCATGTCAGTGGCAACCCCATCGCGCCACACGATGACCAATCCCCAAAAGAACCCCCCAGCCTGGTATATATGCGGCTGGGGGGGAAGGGGGAGGGTAAGCAAGATTTTCCAGAGTATCATCTTACCTGCTACCTCTCCTTCTCCTTCGATCTTCCCTAACTTGATCGTCGGAGGGCCCCCACTACCCCGATGGTGGTGCGAGGCTTGCTTGCAGGTTTCCCGGCGGAAGGTGGAGCGCAACCGAAGCAATTCCAAGGGAACCCCGTTCACACCGCTGTGCCAATCGTTCTCGGTTTGAACCCCCAGCAACAGTTGGCGCTAGAGGAAGGGCCCGGATCTCAGAGCGATCGTAATGGCACGGCGAGGTGGTCGTGGAGCTTCCAATGCTTCCGGTCGCGAGGCCTCTCACGCCTCTGGCCGGAAGGCCGCTGCATCTCCAACACACTCTCAGCAACACTCCACCTCCCCACCGCCTGTTCAGACGGTCGAAGCCGCCCAGTTCGACCAACTAACCCAGCAGGTTCGCACCCTCGCAGAGGCGGTGCAGAATCTGCAGGGTGCGATTTCCCGGGCGCCGCAGCGGGCTCAGGAGCCGCCGCGGCCTGAGCATTCGCCTGTCCTCCTCAACCCGCGCTCCTTCCTCTCCCATGGGGATGAGCGCCGGCGCGAGGAGGATTCTCGAGCACGCTCCATTCTGCCGGAACCCTCCCACCGGAGCCGCGCGGGGTCCGAGAGGCGGGCCCGGGCGCGTTCCCAGACCCCCCAATCCTCGAGGAACCCGCGCTCCAGTCGGTCCCCCTCTCGCCGCTCCTTGTCTCCCACCCACCGGTCGCGCTCCCTGGACCGGCGGGTGGACGATCTCCACCGACAACTCCAGGTCCTGAAGGGCCATTCCAAAGATCCCTTCGCCGACTTAGAGATCTCCTCCCAGCCGGCGCTTGCCTCGAGGATCCTGCGGACCCCGAATCCGCCGGGGTTCAAAATGCCGGCGATCGAGCCCTATGACGGGGCGGCGGACCCGCGGGATCACATCGAGAGTTTCAGGACCCTTATGCTCCTCCACGGAGCATCAGATCCCCTTCTCTGCAAGGCTTTCCCGGCAACCCTCCGTGGCCCGGCGAGGGCATGGTTCGCCGGGCTGGAGGCCGACTCAATCCGGTCCTTCGACCAGTTCACTCGCCTCTTCGTCACTCATTTCGCCGTCAGTAGCCGGCGGCGACTGGTCTCCGACTCCCTCTTTGATGTCCGGCAAAACGAGGGAGAAAGCCTGCGGAATTATCTTATCCGCTTCAACAGGGCTACGCTGGAGGTCCGGAGCCTGAGTCAGGAGGTAGCTCTTTCAGCCCTGAAGCGTGGCTTCCGGAAGGGCAGACTCACCTTCTCCCTGGACAAACGCCTGCCGCGGAGCTTCCCAGAGCTATTGTCCCGGGCGAACCAGTATGCGGACGCCGAGGAGGCGGCCGCCCACTGGAGCAAGGAGGCCGCCGAGATCCCTCCAAAGTTTGGGAAGAAAAGGCGGAAAGAGGCACGCCAGAGGAGGAGCCCGACGCCCCAGCGTCGGCGCAGAAGCCCGTCGCCGGCGAAGAACCACGGCGCCCCACGCCCTCGTTCTCCGTCCCGACGTTTCAACCGGTACACCCCTCTCCTGACTCCCTGGGCCAAGATCCTTATGGAGATCAAGGGGCGGGAGGACCTCCCGGCCCCGAGACAGATGCGGAAGATCCCTGGGAAGAGGCCCTCTCGGGCGTACTGTGAGTACCACCGAGACCACGGCCACGACACGGAAGACTGCTTCCAGCTTTGGGACGAGATCGAGGCTCTCATCCGCCGGGGGCGTCTCGGTCGATATGTGAGCGACCGACGTCCCCCCGCAGACCCGCGTCCGGCCGACCCGGCTCCTCCGGGGCCTCGGGAGCAGAATCGACCCGTTGCGGGCGTGATCCACACTATCACTGGGGGCTGCCCCCGACCCGTGAGGAACGCAGGGGGCTCGACGGAGGCGTCGGGGGCGGCCGTCGCAAAGAGGCAGAGGGTCGGCAACGTAATCACTTTTTGTGATGAGGATGTAAAGGGGTTCAGACCCCCCACGATGACGCCATGGTAATCTCCCTCACCATGGCAAACTATGATGTAAGGCGTGTTCTTGTGGATAGTGGAAGCTCAGCTGATATCTTGTTTTACGAGGCCTTCCAAAAGCTGGGCTTGTCCAGACAATTGTTGCACAAAATGTCCACCCCCCTCGTAGGATTCACCGGTGACGCTGTCCCGGTGGAAGGTGTCGTTGAGCTGCCTGTGACTGCGGGCGTCGCACCCGCAGAAGCCACGGTGCGACTCGGGTTCTTGGTCGTCCGTGTTCCCTCGGCTTACAACGCTATCCTCGGACGACCCAGGCTGAACGCCCTTCGTGCGGTGGTCTCCACGTACCACTTGCTCATGCGGTTCCCCACGACGGTCGGGATCGGGGAGGTCCGAGGTGACCAACCGACCGCACGGCAATATTTCTTAGCGACCCTCAAAGGGAAGAAGCCCGCAGAAGCCCTAAGCGTCGAGTCCCTTGATGCCAGAGACGAGGTGGCCTTGCGACAGGGGGAGCCGGCCGAGGGTGTGGTCGAAGTTCCCCTCGAGGAAGGCCGCCGGGACCGGGCGGTCCGGGTCGGCGCCAATCTCGACCCGGGAGCTCGGGCCCGGTTGGTGGAATTCCTTCGAGCCAATGCCGATGTATTTGCCTGGTCGGCGGCCGATGTACCTGGGATCGACCCGGAGGTCATCTCTCACGCCCTCAACGTCGACCCGACCCACCGGCCAGTGAAGCAGAAGAAGAGACACTGTGCCCCGGATCGGATCCGGGTGATCGACCAGGAGGTAGACAAACTCTTGGAGGCAGGATTCATAAGGGAGGTGAGTTACCCCGAGTGGCTGGCAAATGTCGTACTTGTCCGGAAGGCGAGCGGGAAGTGGAGGATGTGCGTCGACTATACCGACCTGAACAAGGCGTGCCCCAAGGATAGCTTTCCGCTTCCGCGGATAGACCAACTGGTCGATGCGACTTCCGAACATCAGCTGCTGTCTTTCATGGACGCCTTCTCCGGTTACAACCAGATAATGATGGCCCCACAGGACGAGGAGAAAACTGCCTTTATAACAGACCGGGGGCTGTACTGCTACAAGGTAATGCCCTTCGGTCTGAAGAATGCTGGCGCCACTTACCAGCGCCTCGTCAACAAAATCTTCAAAGAGCAAATCGGCCGGAATATGGAGGTGTACGTGGATGATATGCTGGTGAAGAGCCGCCAGGCAGACCAGCACATCGTGGATCTGGAGGAGACTTTCACCACCTTGCGGAAGTTTCGCATGAAGCTGAACCCAGCGAAGTGCGCCTTTGGCGCTTCGGCCGGGAGGTTCCTCGGTTTCATTGTCAACCAGCGGGGTATCGAAGCCAACCCGGACAAAATCAAGGCCATCCAAGGTATGTCCCCTCCGACCAAAGTGAAGGAGGTTCAGGAGCTCGCTGGAAGGGTCGCCGCGCTCGGACGATTTGTGGCAAAATCGGCCGAACGCTGCCAACCATTCTTCAAGGTATTAAAACGCCCGAAAGACTTCCTTTGGACGGCCGAATGTCAAGCAGCATTCGACCAGCTCAAGGAATACCTGGCGTCTCCTCCCCTGCTGTCCAAGCCGCAAGAAGGGGAGATGCTCTACCTCTATCTGGCGGTCTCCCCAACCGCGGTCAGTGCGGTGCTGGTTCGGGAAGAGGCAAAGCTCCAAAAGCCCGTGTACTACATCAGCCGGGTCCTACGGGATGCCGAGGCGCGGTATACGAAGGCTGAAAAGATCGCCTTCGCGCTGCTGACCGCGACCAGGAGGCTCCGCCCCTATTTCCAGGCCCATTCTGTCACCCTCTTAACTGATCAACCACTACGACAGATCCTCAGCAACCCCGAGAATGCGGGACGGCTGGTGAAGTGGGCAATAGAACTCGGTGAGTTCGACATCCGCTACCAGCCTCGGCCCGCCATCAAGGCCCAGGTGCTCGCGGACTTCCTCGCTGAGTGCACGGTGCAGGTGGCGGAACCTAGACCGCCGGAAACGCCCAGCCTCGACCTCCCGACCTGGACGCTTCACATCGATGGGTCGTCGAACCCCGAGGGTGGAGGGGCCGGGCTGGTCCTTACCAGTCCTGATGCAGTGATAGCCGAGTATGCCTTGAGGTTTGGATTTCCAGTGACCAACAACGAGGCGGAGTACGAGGCCCTAGTCGCGGGACTCAAACTCGCCGGGGAGCTCGGCATCCGGCGTTTGAAGGTCTTCACCGACTCCCAGCTGGTGGTCGGGCAGGTCCGTGGGGAGTTCGAGGCCCGGAGCCCGACCATGCAGAACTACGTCCGGAAGGTGCAAGCACTCATTCCCGACCTCGGCAGCGTCGACCTCCAGCAGGTCCCCAGAAGCGAAAATGCCAGGGCCGACAGGTTGTCCCGCTTGGTGGGCGCAGAGGCGCGCAACCTGTCGAGGGCAATCTACCTGGAGACCCTGGATGCCCCGAGCATTGGCGAGGCTGGGGCGGTGATGACGATTGATCCGGAGCCGTCTTGGATGGACCCGCTCGTCGCCTACCTCGCCGAAGGGATCCTCCCTGAAGACGAAGATCAAGCTCGGCGACTTGTCAGGAAGTCCACCCACTACGTACTCTATGAAGGGAGGCTGTATCGGACCTCGTTCACCGCCCCCCTCTTAAGGTGCCTCCGCCCCTTGGAGGCGGCCTACGTCCTCGGCGAAGTCCACGAGGGCGTCTGCGGATCGCACTCGGGGGCTAGGTCCTTGGCGCACAAGATCATGAGGCAAGGCTATTATTGGCCTACCTTGTTGGAGGTCTCAAAGGATCACGTACGGAAATGCGACGCCTGCCAGCGCCACGCCAACGTCCAGAGAGTCCCTTCTGTCCCCTTGGCACCAATCACCGCACCCTGGCCCTTCTCACAGTGGGGAATGGATATCCTCGGACCGTTCCCCGTCGCTTCCGCCCAGCGGAAATTCTTGATTGTTGCAATCGACTACTTCACCAAGTGGGTGGAGGCGGAGCCGCTGGCCACTATCACGGAGGCGCAAGTCCGGAAGTTCGTAAAGAAAAACATCATTGTCCGATTTGGGGTACCCCGGGTCCTCATCTCGGATAATGGTCGACAGTTCGACAACAAGCATTTCCGTGACTTCTGCAAGGAGTTCGGGATCGAGCATCGGTTCACATCTGTGTCGCATCCCCAAACCAACGGTGAGGCCGAAGTGACAAATCGGACAATCCTCCAAGGAATTAAGGCGCGAATCCGTCGGACGAGGCAAGCTTGGGTCGAAGAACTCGAGAACGTCCTTTGGGCGTATCGGACCACGCATCGGACCCCTACCGGGGAGACGCCTTTCGGCCTAACCTATGGCACGGAAGCGGTCGTCCCCGTGGAGCTCGGACTCCCCTCGCCCCGGGTGGCCGCGCACCGACCCGAGGCCAATTCGGAGCAGCTCCGAGGGAACCTGGACCTCTTGGAAGAAGCGAGGGAAATGGCGCAGGTCCGGATGGCGATGTATCAGCGGAGGGTGGCCCGGTATTATAACTCCAAGGTCCGACCAAAACTTTTCAGAATCGGAGATCTGGTGCTAAGGCGGGCCAAAGCATCTCAGCCCGCGGAAGGTGGGAAGCTGGCGCCAAATTGGGAAGGCCCGTATAGGGTTCGCTGGGTAAACCGACCTGGCTCCTACCAGTTGGAGGCACTAGATGGTCGAGAAATTCCAAGGAGCTGGAATTCCGCTAACCTGCGGGTATATTACCAGTAGAAAGACAAAGCCAGAAAGACAGCTCAAAAAATATATAGTTCTTTTCATTTCAATAATTCCTGGTTACAATGGCGTGTTCGTGTGATTACAAAGAATTCCCAGAGGGGGATTGGGGAGTAAAGAAACTAAGGAAGAGGTGGGGACTCCGTGGAGCTGAAGATCTGGGATCCCGAACCCTCCGCCCGAAGCAGCTACAATCCCACTGGCCGTGGGTGCTTCCCCCCGGAGGCGCCATCGACGCCTCACGCAAAAGACGAAGAGCCGGCGCGAACGAAGAAGAAGTTCACACTGCTTCTAGAGGAACGCCACCTCCAAGGGATATTCCGGTCCTCCCCAGGAGAAGGGGAGGAAAGGAATATAAGGGAGAAGAGCGCGAGGAGGCGTGATCCCGGATGAAACGCCTAGAGCGGAGTTCCGTCGGGGAGAATCCTCCCGTTGATCCCAGATGAAACGGCTAGTTGGTGGAAGTCGCGAGGGGCGCGCCTCCCATTCCTCCGGCTGGGATTTCCCAGCCACGCGCCGGAGAGGAGGTCCACGATCCATGGCAACCTGAACAGCTCCGGCTTGGCAGGCTCCACCGCACCTGCGCTTATATTTATAGCCAAACTGTGGCCCCCCGGTCGTTCCTGTTGGGAACCCGCCCATGCCGCTGATATTTCAAAAATTTTTCAGATGGCAGCGGAATCGGCATGCGCGAGTTCGACGTTCATCACATGAACGTTGTTTCGAGACCTTTCGTAATTAGGTAAGAATTAAAACTTTTAAAACTATTAGGAAGATCAAATCTTCACCTTGCGCAGGTAGATGATCACCGCAAATCTGAATTCGTGGTTTTGGAAGAGGGTTCGCTTGAAGCCGTTCAAACGTCCGGCCTCTACGGGTATCCACACGAAGCAGGATCCGATCCAAGCTTTCTATCTCACCGGGGTGCTAGCTCCCTTGCAGAGATAGCTTTGATGGCTGATGTCCTCCCTCTCAATCAACTCTTGATTGTGCTTAGAAGGAGGAAGAAGAAGGATGAAGAAGAGGAAGAAGATCCAAGCCCCTGCAGCCTTCTTTCTATCTCCCTGCGTTGGATGGAGGAAGAGAAGGGAAGGAGGCCGCCACCCTTTCTTTGGCTTCTCTCTTGCTTGCGGCTGAAACAAGGGAGGATGAGGATGGCCACGGCTTGGAGGAGGAGGAGAGAGAGGTTCTTATTTTTTTTGGGGGCCGGCCCTAGTCCTCCTTATAAAGGGAGTGGAGCTCCTAACATTTAGGAGCTCCATGACAACTTGCCTAAGAGGGGTGCCGCCCTCTCTTCATGCCGCACAAGGGAAGGAGGAGGGGCGTGATCCCTCCTTCTTGTGATGCCCTAATCCTCCTCTAAGGAGGATTAGGTGTCCCTCTTATGGCTAAGTCCTAATCCTATTAGGCTTTAACCAAATTATGAATCAATTGGGTTTAATCTATGCTAGTCCTAATCCAATTAGGACTTGAATGAACCATGACTCAATTGAACTCTTCAATCCTAATCCAATTAGGAGTCATGTTGATTCATTAGATTAATAATTAATTAGGACTTAAGGAATCCTAATCTAATTAGGATTTGTTTAATTTTAGTCCTAATCCAATTAGGACTCCATTTGAATCCGAAGTCCTAATCCAATTAGGATTTCTAGGAATCCTACTCCAAGTAGGAATCCAATTCAAAATTCCTAATCTCATTAGGATTGTAGGAATCCTATTCCAAATAGGAATCCCAGTCCTACTCCAACTAGGATTCCTAGTCCTAATCCAATTAGGACTCTAGGAATCCTACCCGAAGTAGGATTTGTGTTTAAGTCCAATTAATTAATTCCCTTTGTTCCTTCTTCAACTTCTTATCAATCAAATTGATTACTTGTGATTCCTAATCACGATTTCAACCATCAGATCGGTCAATACTTCTAGTGTATGTGACCCCATAGGTTCTATTCTGACTGGTAGTGAGATATATTGTGATCTCTATCACTATATCATTGAAAACTCCTTTCAATGGGTTGGAACGATTTCAACTCAACTCATTAGGGTTTATCGATCATCGAGATAATCCCTATGAGTCCCACCATCCACCAGTGACACCTAGCAGCATGTAGTGGCTACCCAGCAGAATGGAATGATGAACCTCTAGGTGCAGTTAACATGTGATACAGTCCTACTATCGTGGATCCCTACAGGACGGAGGTCATGGACAACTCGTCAAACCCCATCGTCTGTCATATGTCAAGATTTATTCGACTTGAGTTCGATAGTGGAAAACTCTTTCTCCACTTTACTGCCCTGGCCAAGGTCTTAGAACTCAGTCTAACAAATCACATAGGATCACTCCTCTTCTATCAAGGTCGATAGATTCCTTGTAGGTGCATACCCTACTCCTACAGTGAACCTACTGCAGCCAATCTACACTGCATGGACCCATATGGCTAGAGACCATGTATGTGTGCAGTCAAACTACAATAACCTCACTGTGAGTAGCCGAAGCACCGCAGGTCAAAGGACCAGTCACACTACTGCAACATCAAGTAAGTCACTGACGAGTGGATAGACATCCAAGTGACTTCTTGTCTTGGTCACGCTCAGTACCCTTGTTCTCTAACAAGCACCTGCACTATCACTTCAGTGTCCCTACACTGTGGACTCAAGTCTCGTCCATCCAGAAGGAAAGTGATCTGTGCACTGATCGGATCGATCACCGTCCTCGTGATGATCCATTGATCAGGAGCATTTAGAAATTAATCACCAATGATACATGGCTCAAATTCTCAACTCTTGAGAATATGTATCATCATCTTATTAATTTCTTGGACGATTCATAGACACATAAATAATATGAATGAAAAGATGCCTTTTATTTATTCAATAATAAATAGTCAAGTACAAAATTATGTCCCTAGAATCAACAATGTGTCAGCCAAATTGGCTTCTAGGGCATACATCTAACAATCTCCCACTTGCACTAAAGCCAATTGGTCATATATCTTAGGCCCATCTTCTCAAGGTGGGCTTCAGTCTTTTGCTGACTCAGCTGCTTAGTGAAAGGGTCTGCCACGTTATCCGCGGAGTCTACTCTCTGCACCTCTACATCATAGTCGCGTATGAAATGGAAGTGCCGCTCTATGTGCTTGGACTTCTAATGAGACCATGGCTCCATAGCTAGTGCTATGGTGCCAATGTTATCGCAGTAAAGTGTTATGGCATCTAATGACATTACACCTAACTCTGCAATTAACTTTTAATCAGAAGGTTTCCACTGCACCCTTAGATACGGTTTAACATTCAGCTTCTAAGGTAGATCTATAATGATCGGTTGTTTGGAACTCTTCCAATTTACTGAACCACAATTGCACATATTCTGATGTAGACTTTCTATCATCTATATGTGTGCATCCTTCTACCTTCAACTCTGATCTTCTCCCAAAGACCAAGAACATGTCCTTAGTTCTTCTCAAGTACTTAAGACTGTTCTTTCACAGCTATCCAGTGCTTCTTGCCTGGATCCGACTGATATCTGCTTGTGACACTCACAGCAAGAGCTATATCAGGTTATGTACACAGCATGGCATACATGAGGCTTCCCATTGCCGATGCATAGGGAATCTTGCTCATGTGTTGAATCTCTTCAGCACCTCCTCTATGTACATCTTCTGTGAAAGGCCAAGCATTCTTTTAGATCTATCTCTATAGACCTTTATTCCCAAAATATAGGATGCTTCCCCAAGGTCTTTCATGGAGAATTCTTTTTGACAACCAGACCTTAACCGAGGTTAGCATGGGAATATCATTCTCTATTAGGAGAATGTCATCTACGTACAGTACGAAAAAACGACCGTACTCCCACTAACCTTTTTGTAAACACACGGTTCCTCTTCGTTTTTGATGAAATCAAACGTTTTGATTGCGTCATCGAAACGAGTGTTCCAACTCCGAGATGCTTGCTTTAGTCCATAGATGGACCTTTGCAGCTTGCAGACCTTGTGATCTCCATCACTGGAAGTGAAACCCAAAGGCTGTTCCATATAGATATCTTCATCAAGATATCCATTCAGGAAAGCAGTTTTCACATCCATCTGCCAGATTTCATAATCATGAAATGCTGCAATGGCAAGCAATGTTCGGATGTATTTTAGCATGGCTACAGGTGAAAAGGTCTCCTGATAGTCAATGCCTTCGCGCTGACTATACCCTTTCGCCACAAGCCTTGCCTTATAGGTCTCTACCTCTCCATCCGAACCTATCTTCCTTTTGTAGATCCATTTGCATCCAATAGGTACAATACCTTCTGGTGGGTCTACTAAGGTCCAGACTTGGTTGGAACGCATGGAGTCTAACTCTGACTTCATTGCTTCCAGCCATTTCTCGGAATCGATATCAGATATCGCCTCGTTGTAGGTTTTGGGATCCTGTATGTGATCCCTATCTCCCACTAGGAACATTTCCTCGGTATCCTCTGCTAGTATACCTAAGTATCTATCGGGAGGATGGGAGACCCTACTAGATCTACGAGGTGGTCGAGGGACATTGTGTACTGGCTCTGTATGAATGGGTTCAATAGGATCCATGACTCGTTGCTTTTCAGAGACTTTCTCTTCAAGCTCAATTTTCCTCCCACTGCCTCTATCAAGGATAAACTGATTTTCCAAGAAGATGGCATGTCGGCTCACAAACACATTGCGATCCTCTGAGACGTAAAAATTGTATCCTAATGACTCTTTAGGATATCCTATAAAACGAGCACTTATGGTCCCAGCCTCTAACTTGTCCGCCTGTAGTCTCTTGACATGGGCCGGACATCTCCAAATCTTGAGATGACCCAGACTTGGTTTCTTACCATGCCATATCTCATACGGTGTGGTAGGAACGGATTTAGAGGGAACTCTATTCAATAAATAAATCGCTGTGAGTAAGGCATCTCCCCAAAGGAACATAGGTAAATCAGTGAAGCTCATCATGGACCTGACCATATCCAATAGGGTCCGATTCCTCCTCTCTGACACTCCGTTGAGTTGAGGTGTACCCGGAGGTGTCCATTGTGAGACTATGCCGTTTTCTTTGAGATAGTCCCGGAATTTCCCACTAAAGTATTCTCCTCCTCGATCTGATCGAAGAGCCTTAAGTGGTTTTCCAGTTTGTTTTTCTACTTCATTCTTGAACTCTTTGAACTTTTCAAAAGAGTCAGACTTGTGTCTCATAAGATACACATACCCATACCGTGAATAATCATCGGTAAAGGTAATGAAGTAAGAATAACGTCCCCTGGCTAGCACATCGAATGGGCCACATACATTTGTATGTATTAGGGTAAGTATTTCAGTGGTCCTCTCCCCATGTCCTACAAAGGGCAGTCTAGCCATTTTTCCTTGAAGATAGGACTCGCAAACTGGATATGACTCGGAAGTCAATGAGCCGAGAAGCCCATCTTTATCCATTTTGTTCATCCTATCCTCTCCAATATGGCCAAGTCTGAGGTGCCACAAATATCTTTGGTTTATCTCATCTCTGGATCTTTTGGATCCTTTGGCACTCACTTCTTGCTCGGTAACATTCACAGATACATCCATATGTAAATGATAGAGACTGTCAATCATGAAACCACGTGCGACTATTTTATTTCTCAAATAAATAGAACAGCAGTCTTTGTCAAATGTAAAAACATGACCTTCCTGTGCTAGACATGAAACAGAAATCAAATTTCTGCTAGCAACAGGTACATAATAGCAGTCTCTAAGTATTAAACTAAATCCAGACGGTAGTCGCAGATGGTAGGTGCCCACAGCCACAGCAGCAACTTTTGCCCCGTTGCCAACCCGAAGGGTTACCGCACCTTCCGCCAGCCTTCTACTTTCCTTTAGACCCTGCATGGTAGTGCACAAATGAGCACTAGAACCAGAATCTATAACCCAACTGGAAGTAGAAGAAACCGTTAGATTAGTTTCAATTATGAGCAAGTTTATACCTTCTGAAGGTATGTCACCTTTCTTGTTCTTTAGGCTCTCGAGGTATGAAGGACAGTTTCTCTTCCAGTGGCCTTCGACATTGCAGTGGAAACATTTTTCTTTTGTCGTTAGCCTTTTTCTTTTGAACTTCCTTCTTTTGCTTCTTGTCTTTCTTCTGCTTCTTAGCAGGCTTCTTTTTCTTCCAAGTAGACTTTCTCTTGGAACCAGAAGTCAACTCAGCAGTAAGGACATTGCCCCTTGAACCTTTCAAGGCTCCCTCAGCAGTTACCAACATGTTGATTAGTTCAGTCTTAGTGCATTCAATCTTATTCATGTGGTAGTTTACTATAAACTGACCAAATGAATCAGGAAGTGACTGTAGGATCAAATCCACTTGCAATTCCTTGTGCATGTCCATACCGAGCTTCTCAAGCTCCTCTAGGTCCTTGATCATGGTCAGACCGTGATCATGGAGAGACTGCCCTTCGCGCATCTTCGCTTTGAAAAGCCTCTTGGACACTTCAAAACGAGCTGTGCGACTCTGCTCACCATACAACTCTTGCAGGTGTGCCAATATGTCCCTAGCAGTCTTTATATTTTCATGCTGGCATTGGAGTTCATTAGACATAGATGCCATCATATAGCATTTTACTCTAATGTCATCATCCAACCACTTTTTATGCATCTCACGCTGAACATCAATAGGACGTGCTGGTAGTGTGGGGATATCAGAATCGAGTATATAGCCTATTTTCTCACAGTCCAAAACAATTTTGAGATTTCTAAGCCAGTCTTTGTAATTGGTTCCGGTCAGTCGGTTGGTCTCAAGAATACGGGTCAAAGGGTTTGAAGCTGACATTGTATCTGCAGAGAGTAAAGATTCTAGTTAGACTTTTGTACTTGATCCTAATCTGTTCTAAGGTCTTTTAGAACAAATGTAACTCCCACTATTTTCTCGAATCCCTCACACTCCCCTGGTAGGGAAACGGAAATCCTACACGACTAGGGTTTCTAGTGGGTACTGCGGTCCCACCAATTTACATGCCACCTCACCTAACAGTTATTGGTGACACATAGATGGATGAGTGTACAACTCTTGTACAATGCTTCTCAAGCATGTTGCAGTGCAACTTGGTCTCTAAGCCATGAAGACCTCACCTAACAGTTATTGGTCTCATTTCTTAGTTAAGTCAGACCCACTGTATAACCGTAGGAATAAAGTCGTCATTGGGTCCTCACCTAACAGTTATTGGTGCCCAACCCCACCTTTACCCTACAACATCTCATGTCTATAGAGAGGTCCAGCCCCCCAATGCAACTTGACCACTGTGTCCAGCCGAGACAAATCAACATCAGAAAGGCCTTAGCAGCTCTACTACAGTGGAAGACCTATTGACTTAATATTGGTTAATCAGGTCTTAGTGTTTGCAACTTGAGCCCTTCATAAGAGGTAATCGAACAATTGGCCAGGTAAGCAGGTGGGAGGCTCCCCTTACTCAGAGAGTAAGGTCCTAATTAAGTAACCACCTTTCATGCTTTCCTAGACACCAATTAGATCAATTAATCTAATATGACTTGCTCATGTCGGTTCACTCTCGACTTGATTGAGGAGGTTTTGATTTAGGTCTCAATTGGGTTTGCTACATCACATGTAAACCTATCTACCCGACTCGCATTTACATCACATGCAAACGGCACATCACAGGCAGTTATAATTGCAGCATCAAATTAAAGCTAAACTTTAACTAGGTGATGATCATGGATTCTAATTAGGTCGTATTACAAGCACATGCACATCAATCGATCAAGTGGTCTTCAACTCTTGAATTGGTTCCAAGCCTCCTTGATTCGATCCTTGATCAACCCTTGATCCCATCGCCATCAACCGCTTGGATCACCTTTCATCTCATGCCTTTGCTTCAACTTGATCGTTGATGTACATCACATCACAGAAATACAACCAGATGTAAAATAAAATAAAAATAAATTACATCTCTTTTTAGGAGGCACGCAGGCCTCTCAAAACATCAAATAAGATGCATGCAAGCATCTGAAAAATTACATGACATCGCAGATCACATCGCAGGTCATTACATTTGATACCAAAAGGGGTTGAATCCTATGATCATCACCGTATGCAACAATTATAATTTTCAGATCTGAAAACTAACTGATTGTATCATGACATAGGTCACTGATCATGCTAATCATGATTCTAAACTTTGTAATCCCATTAACAATGCATTTAGAATCATCTTTTTATCACATAAAAATCAGCATGTAAAAATCAGCACCCCTGAAAAATCTGCATGCAGAATTTTTCAGCATGCATGATCATTTAATTTTCAGATCTAATATGCCTTTAGATATTTAATTCTTACCTTAATCTACGAAGCCTAGGCTCTGATACCACTGTTGGGAACCCGCCCATGCCGCTGATATTTCAAAAATTTTTCAGATGGCAGCGGAATCGGCATGCGCGAGTTCGACGTTCATCACATGAACGTTGTTTCGAGACCTTTCGTAATTAGGTAAGAATTAAAACTTTTAAAACTATTAGAAAGATCAAATCTTCACCTTGCGCGGGTAGATGATCACCGCAAATCTGAATTCGTGGTTTTGGAAGAGGGTTCGCTTGAAGCCGTTCAAACGTCCGGCCTCTACGGGTATCCACACGAAGCAGGATCCGATCCAAGCTTTCTATCTCACCGGGGTGCTAGCTCCCTTGCAGAGATAGCTTTGATGGCTGATGTCCTCCCTCTCAATCAACTCTTGATTGTGCTTAGAAGGAGGAAGAAGAAGGATGAAGAAGAGGAAGAAGATCCAAGCCCCTGCAGCCTTCTTTCTATCTCCCTGCGTTGGATGGAGGAAGAGAAGGGAAGGAGGCCGCCACCCTTTCTTTGGCTTCTCTCTTGCTTGCGGCTGAAACAAGGGAGGATGAGGATGGCCACGGCTTGGAGGAGGAGGAGAGAGAGGTTCTTATTTTTTTTGGGGGCCGGCCCTAGTCCTCCTTATAAAGGGAGTGGAGCTCCTAACATTTAGGAGCTCCATGACAACTTGCCTAAGAGGGGTGCCGCCCTCTCTTCATGCCGCACAAGGGAAGGAGGAGGGGCGTGATCCCTCCTTCTTGTGATGCCCTAATCCTCCTCTAAGGAGGATTAGGTGTCCCTCTTATGGCTAAGTCCTAATCCTATTAGGCTTTAACCAAATCATGAATCAATTGGGTTTAATCTATGCTAGTCCTAATCCAATTAGGACTTGAATGAACCATGACTCAATTGAACTCTTCAATCCTAATCCAATTAGGAGTCATGTTGATTCATTAGATTAATAATTAATTAGGACTTAAGGAATCCTAATCTAATTAGGATTTGTTTAATTTTAGTCCTAATCCAATTAGGACTCCATTTGAATCCGAAGTCCTAATCCAATTAGGATTTCTAGGAATCCTACTCCAAGTAGGAATCCAATTCAAAATTCCTAATCTCATTAGGATTGTAGGAATCCTATTCCAAATAGGAATCCCAGTCCTACTCCAACTAGGATTCCTAGTCCTAATCCAATTAGGACTCTAGGAATCCTACCCGAAGTAGGATTTGTGTTTAAGTCCAATTAATTAATTCCCTTTGTTCCTTCTTCAACTTCTTATCAATCAAATTGATTACTTGTGATTCCTAATCACGATTTCAACCATCAGATCGATCAATACTTCTAGTGTGTGTGACCCCATAGGCTCTATTCTGACTGGTAGTGAGATATATTGTGATCTCTATCACTATATCATTGAAAACTCCTTTCAATGGGTTGGAACGATTTCAACTCAACTCATTAGGGTTTATCGATCATCGAGATAATCCCTATGAGTCCCACCATCCACCAGTGACACCTAGCAGCATGTAGTGGCTACCCAGCAGAATGGAATGATGAACCTCTAGGTGCAGTTAACATGTGATACAGTCCTACTATCGTGGATCCCTACAGGACGGAGGTCATGGACAACTCGTCAAACCCCATCATCTGTCATATGTCAAGATTTATTCGACTTGAGTTCGATAGTGGAAAACTCTTTCTCCACTTTACTGCCCTGGCCAAGGTCTTAGAACTCAGTCTAACAAATCACATAGGATCACTCCTCTTCTATCAAGGTCGATAGATTCCTTGTAGGTGCATACCCTACTCCTACAGTGAACCTACTGCAGCCAATCTACATTGCATGGACCCATATGGCTAGAGACCATGTATGTGTGCAGTCAAACTACAATAACCTCACTGTGAGTAGCCGAAGCACCGCAGGTCAAAGGACCAGTCACACTACTGCAACATCAAGTAAGTCACTGACGAGTGGATAGACATCCAAGTGACTTCTTGTCTTGGTCACGCTCAGTACCCTTGTTCTCTAACAAGCACCTGCACTATCACTTCAGTGTCCCTACACTGTGGACTCAAGTCTCGTCCATCCAGAAGGAAAGTGATCTGTGCACTGATCGGATCGATCACCGTCCTCGTGATGATCCATTGATCAGGAGCATTTAGAAATTAATCACCAATGATACATGGCTCAAATTCTCAACTCTTGAGAATATGTATCATCATCTTATTAATTTCTTGGACGATTCATAGACACATAAATAATATGAATGAAAAGATGCCTTTTATTTATTCAATAATAAATAGTCAAGTACAAAATTATGTCCCTAGAATCAACAATGTGTCAGCCAAATTGGCTTCTAGGGCATACATCTAACAGTTCCGATGCGGGTGGCTCCAATAAATGCGGGCACATCGAATCCGGAGCCGTTCCGGCTCTCGAGGTTTATCCCCCCACGATCTCCTAGGCATCATTCTCCTTAATTGCATTCTTCGTGCAGGACACTCCGGACGGCATGTATCCCGCGGCCCACGTATCTCCGCACGCGCCCAGGCCGCATCCGCCTCGAAGAACGCGCGTATCGCGGCCGCTTAACTGGCACTCCTCGCAAGCAGCAACTGGCCGGTCCGATTTCCCAGGTAACGCCTCAATTAGCATTTAATGGCCTTCTAGTGTTCCCCAGGCGACGCTTCGAGAGGGGAAGAAACACGATCGCAGCTGGCCACGGAGAAACCCCGTCGAGCGGCAAGTGACAGGCGCGTGGCCAACGAGCGGAATTCCCCGAGGCTCGGCCCTCGGATGCCAGGCTAACCCGATGATCATCCCGGGAGCAGACTAGCCTGAAGCCCCGACCGGTCGCCTCGGCTTGCGCCAGCCTTGGCCGACCAACGAGCGAAATTTCCCGAGGCTCGGCCCTCGGATGCCAGGCTAACCCGATGATCATCCCGGGAGCAGACTAGCCTGAAGCCCCGACCGGTCGCCTCGGCTTGCGCCAGCCTTGGCCGACCAACGAGCGGAATTTTCCGAGGCTCGGCCCTCGGATGCCAGGCTAACCCGATGATTATCCCGGGAGCAGACTAGCCTGAAGCCCCGACCGGTCGCCTCGGCTTGCGCCAGCCTTGGCCGACCAACGAGCGGAATTCCCCGAGGCTCGGCCCTCGGATGCCAGGCTAACCCGATGATCATCCCGGGAGCAGACTAGCCTGAAGCCCCGACCGGTCGCCTCGGCTTGCGCCAGCCTTGGCCGACCAACGAGCGGAATTTCCCGAGGCTCGGCTCTCGGATGCTAGGCTAACCCGATGATCATCCCGGGAGCAGACTAGCCTGAAGCCCCGACCGGTCGCCTCGGCTTGCGCCAGCCTTGGCCGACCAACGAGCGGAATTCTCCGAAGCTCGGCCCTCGGATGCCAGGCTAACCCGATGATCATCCCGAGAGCAGACTAGCCTGAAGCCCCGACCGGTCGCCTCGGCTTGCGCCAGCCTTGGCCGACCAACGAGCGGAATTTCCCGAGGCTCGGCCCTCGGATGCCAGGCTAACCCGATGATCATCCCGGAAGCAGACTAGCCTGAAGCCCCGACCGGTCGCCTCGGCTTGCGCCAGCCTTGGCCGACCAATGAGCGGAATTCCCCGAGGCTCGGCCCTCGGATGCCAGGCTAACCCGATGATCATCCCGGGAGCAGACTAGCCTGAAGCCCCGACCGGTCGCCTCGGCTTGCGCCAGCCTTGGCCGACCAACGAGCGGAATTCCCCGAGGCTCGGCCCTCGGATGCCAGGCTAACCCGATGATCATCCCGGGAGCAGACTAGCCTGAAGCCCCGACCGGTCGCCTCGGCTTGCGCCAGCCTTGGCCGACCAACGAGCGGAATTCCCCGAGGCTCGGCCCTCGGATGCCAGGCTAACCCGATGATCATTCCGGGAGCAGACTAGCCCGAAGCCCCGACCGGTCGCCTCGGCTTGCGCCAGCCTTGGCCGACCAACGAGCGGAATTCCCCGAGGCTCGGCCCTCGGATGCCAGGCTAACCTGATGATCATCCCGGGAGCAGACTAGCCTGAAGCCCCGACCGGTCGCCTCGGTTTGCGCCAGCCTTGGCCGACCAGCGGAAGAATTTCCTGAGGCCCAACCCTCGGATGCCTGGCCTAGCGCCGGAAGAATTTTCTGAGGCCCAACCCTCGGATGCCCGGCCTAGCGCCGGAAGAATTTCCTGAGGCCTAACCCTCGGATGCCTGGCCTAGCGCCGGAAGAATTTCCTGAGGCCTAACCCTCGGATGCCTGGCCTAGCGCCGGAAGAATTTTCTGAGGCCTAACCCTCGGATGCCTGGCCTAGCGCCGGAAGAATTTCCTGAGGCCTAACCCTCAGATGCCTGGCCTAGCGCCGGAAGAACTTCAAGAGTCAGGAGTCGGCGAGACGCTACCAAGAGTTAAGAAGAGGAAGGACGAAAGTGAAATGAGGAAACACTCTGTTTGCATTAACTTTCGTTGCATC
Organism: Phoenix dactylifera; assembly: GCF_009389715.1. Taxonomy (NCBI): domain Eukaryota; kingdom Viridiplantae; phylum Streptophyta; class Magnoliopsida; order Arecales; family Arecaceae; genus Phoenix; species Phoenix dactylifera. Next base: position 41,580 of record NW_024067688.1, read on the forward strand.
AGGGCCGAGACCCATACAACATGGCAAAACGCCAACATACAAAGAAAAGAACAAAGAAAAGTACAGAGAGTCAGTTTGGAGGAACCCCTGAGTCGGGAACGGCGAGCACGTCCACGAAGGGTGGGGAGACGGTTGGAGAATCGGCAGGCAATGGCATCGGAGGGGAGTCGAGGAGGGAGACCCCACTCAGGTCAATTTCGGGGTATTTAGCGGACACCCTTGCCAGGCCTTCATCGAAGCCTAAGGCAAAGGAGTCGGACCCCGCGTCCGACATGTCACGGATGAACTCGGCGGACTGACGATAGGCCTGTACCGCTTGACGCCCGATTTCCGCGCTCTTCTCAGCCAGCGCAGCCTCCGCTCGCTCCGTAATCTGAGCTTTCGCTTCCATGACCTTCGCCACAATCCGGTCGTCCGCCTCGGAGGAGACCCTCAGCAGATCGGCTCGAGCCTCCATGTGCCTCGCCTCGGCAGCGACGCAAGCAGCCTCAGCCTCCTCCAGGCGCGAATGAAGCTCCTGGTTGCTCGCACGAGTCCCCTCCAAGGCCGACTCCAATTTGGCCAGCTTGGCTTCAAGAGATCGGGTTCGGTTGCGGGCGTTGTCGGCCGACTGCTGGGCCTTCTCCCACCTCTCCCGGAAGTCGGCAGCCTTCCGGGACTGCTTTTCGGCCCGCTCCTCCACCTTCCTGATCTCGCTTTCGAGACCCGAGGCAACCTTGAGTTGCTCCTAAGCATCCAACAGTTGCCTCTCGAGGACGACGAAACCGAGTGCCCGCTCTTCGGCCACCTGGAGCCTCGTTTCGAGGTCCCTGGTCGTCCTCCCCGCCGCAGCCTGGCCTCCCTCCTCTACAGCTTTCAGTCGGCTCTCGGTCCTCGCCAGAAGCCTCGCCTGTTCCTCGTGGCTCTCCTCCAGGCGGATCATGTACTGGGCGAGCTAAGAGATAGAAAAAATGAGAGCGTCAGACGGGGATCAACAGAGCCTATAAACGACGAAAGCGACCAAAAGAACACTCACCGACATGAGACAGACGCAGCTGGCAGCTCCGACTTCAGGGATGCTCATCTGCCGGACCTGCCTACGGTCCCTCTCCAGCAGCACCGTCTCGACGAGGTTTCGGGCGCCGGCGAAAGTGAAGGCCGACCCCGACTTCGCCCCGGAGCCGGACGGTGGTTCTGCAGCCTTACCCTTACCCATCGCTTGGGAGAGAGTCATGCCAACCGTGCGCGGGGCAGGGGCCGCGCCAGAGATCGACAGGGTCCCACTCGGCCGGGGCCTCGGCGCGCCCCCCCTTCTCGTATCATCCGAAGCCGACCGAGTCGAAGATCGGGCTGGGGACCGACTGCGTCCGACCCGGCCGCCCCGGGCGCGCTCGGATGACACCTCCGGAAAAACGATAGTCTCATCACCGGAGGGCTGATACGGCGTCAACTGTCGGTCCGAGCCCGCGGCGTCCCCCTGATCGATGGGCCCGGACCCGTCTGTCGGCGTCGGAGTCGCCTGCTGGCGGGGCTTCTTCGCCGGTGGGACCCCGCTCGGAGGAGTCCGTTTCTTCCTCCGGACCGCTTCCAGTAGGGACGCCCTACTAACAGCCATTGCCTTGTCCGACTGCATGACGTCGTCGATTTCTGCAAAAAGGACGAGATGGTTAGAAACTAAGAAATCGATGGAAAGAAGAAAGGAAAGAGGAGAAAAGAGCTAAAAAAGAAGAAGTGGTGGCGGGCTCACGGTCGGCGGGGACCGATCTCAGACCGACGTTCACCAAGGCATCCTCGGAAATAAGGCTAGCCACCGGGGGGAGCCGGCCCTTGGCAACCAACCCCCTCAAGACGGCGACGCCATCGGACTCCTCCCTCGACAACCTCGATAGGCCGATCGGGGACTTCATCGGCGTCTCCCAGGTTGTCCCGATTCTCCAAGAGGGATCTACGTCGATGAAAAAGAAACGCTCCTTCCAGCCATGAATGGAGGAAGGAGCCTCCTTGACGAGGCCGCACCCTCGCCGCGCCGCAAAGCACCACCACCCTCTGTCCCGGGGGTGGCCGTTCAGGCCATAGCATTCCCAAAAGACGTTCAGGGTGGCGGGAACCTCGTGCATGCGGCAGAGAACCTGGAAGGCCGTCAGGGTACGCCATGAGTTCGGCACCAGTTGCGTCGGTGCCACTCTTAAACCTCGAAGCACCTGCACGACTAAGTCCGAGAGGGGAAGGCGGAACCCAGCCCGAAGGATGTCCTCATTGATGGCGACCTTCCCTGGAGGAGGATGGGACATCCTCTCCTCAGGCCCCGGGAGCGTAACGTTGCAGGTTTCGAGAAGGTGGTACCGGGCCACGAACCAATCTAGGTCTTCGGGGACTAGCTCCGACTGAATGCGGTCTGCTCTTACTTCGTCCATCCCTAACGGCCAGTGAATCTACGGTCAGGACGGGGTCAAGAGGGGAGAAGGGACCGGAACGACTGGGGTACACTAATACGAAAGGAGAAAGTACGGAGGGCCCTAAATTACAGAGTGGGGCAACTCACCGGAAGGGAAGGAAGAACGGCTCCGAGAGCGCCAAAGGAGGAGCGAACGAACAGTCCGACGGCAACGGCAGCAGCACAAGGGAGAAACTCGAGGATGCCTGTGAAGAGAAAGGCGGACGGGGGAGGGCCCCCGGCTAAATAGGCGGAAAGGCGGGTGATGCCTCGGTGACGCCAGAGGACGCCTGGCTGCCGAAGGTTCGTTCGTGCCCCAAAGGCGAATCGACGCCATTAAGGAAGGATGTCCGCCGAAATCCGCAGACCGCCAGATCAGCGACAACCGCCATATGCCGTAAAGAAGGCGGGGAGCTCGAAGCGCGCGCGCCTTTCCGAGGGATGGCGGCAATCTCGAAGCATCACTCCCTTCACCCATTCCCCTCCTGGTTCCAGGCTCGGAAGTGGGGGGCTACTGTTACGGGGGAACTTAGCCACCATGCCCCACGTGACCGGCACGCGCGCCCGGAAAGACTGCGGCTGCCCCTTGATCTAGCAATCCGACCTCGGGTCGGATATCTTCGGCTCCGCAGCCCGACCCTGAGTCGGCTGCCCCTTGATCCAGCAATCCGACCTCGGGTCGGATATCTTCGGCTCCGCAGCCCGACCCCGAGTCGGCTGCCCCTTGATCCAGCAATCCGACCTCGGGTCGGATATCTTCGGCTCTGCAGCCCGACCCCGAGTCGGCTGCCCCTTGATCCAGCAATCCGACCCCGAGTCGGCAATCTCTGACGACAACAGACTGTTCCCCTGAGGCACGCCGCGGCCCCCTGCTCCACTACTCCCTGCAACGGCCGTATCCGACGCTGTTTCACGATCCCCTGTAACAGCCGTACAAAGCGGAACTCCACTACGCCCTGCCATAGCCGTACCCAGCGCTGCCCCACGACGCCCTGTAACGGCCATGTCAGTGGCAACCCCATCGCGCCACACGATGACCAATCTCCAAAAGAACCCCCCAGCCTGGTATATATGCGGCTGGGGGGGAAGGGGGAGGGTAAGCAAGATTTTCCAGAGTATCATCTTACCTGCTACCTCTCCTTCTCCTTCGATCTTCCCTAACTTGATCGTCGGAGGGCCCCCACTACCCCGGCGGTGGTGCGAGGCTTGCTTGCAGGTTTCCCGGCGGAAGGTGGAGCGCAACCGAAGCAATTCCAAGGGAACTCCGTTCACACCGCTGTGCCAATCGTTCTCGGTTTGAACCCCCAGCAACAACGTCAATCTTGTCCTGTGGGTTGATCAGATCAAAGAGTTTGATTAAATCAAAGCATCAGAAAGGTTCTGATTGCTAAGTCAGGTTTAGCACTAAATTGAACCTAAATTGGATTAGAGGTATTCTAATCAGGTTAGGTCAACTTGCACCTGCACCTACTGCTGGCTAAGATAAGGAACCCAGTGGGTCACACACAAGGGAATTGATCAAGGGTCTAATTGGATTAGATCATGTTTGCAAGATGAACATGCTAGCACGTGTTGCAAATCCTAGCTCCTGATTCAAATTAAATTCGAATATGATTCTTAGATTAGGTTGATCTAATATGATTAGATCATGACCTAATATGGGTTAGCCAAGAGTTGAAATCCATTTGGCTTTAATTAGATCTGATTTGATTAGGTTTAATGTTTTCTTTAAGTTGGTTAAACCCAATTGGATTGGGTTTGATAGGGCCTTCACTTCTGGACCATTGGATCACTCCCTAGATGAAGGATCTGGTCCACTGGTTGGCGCCTTCATCTGGACCATTGGATGGTTTCCTGGATGAAGGATCTGGTCCACTGGTTGGCGCCTTCATCTGGACCATTGGATGGATTTCTAGATGAAGGATCTGGACCATTGGTCAACGCCTGAATCTGGACCACTGGATGGCTCACTGGATGAAAGATCTGGACCGTTGCTCAGCGCCTGAATTTGGACCATCGGTGATGGCATCTTGCTTCTGGACCATTGGATGGCACCTTGGATGATGATGCCTTGATCTGGACCATTAGATGGTGCCTAGATCTAGACCATTGGCTTTGGTTCACTGCATTTGGGCCCTTGGATCATCAGGATTTAAGAGAGAGATGTGAGAAAGAAGTTGATACACCCTTCTCCTTAGCACCCCATCATGATGGGATGCCTCTCTTAGCACATGCCTCATCATGATAAGGTGTGTGGATGGGATGCATCCCTTTATGATGCATCCCTCCATCTCTTATAAATAAGGAGGTGCCTTGGGGTTCTAAAGATCATCAAAGAAAAAGTCTCTCCTTCTCTCTCCCTTATCCCTTCTTTCTTACAAGCCTCTCTCTTTTGTCCTAACCCAAGACAAGAGGGTCTTCTTTAGGACAAAAAGGCTAGTGAATGTTTTAGAGGTAGAAAGGAAGAAGGAAGTGAAAGAAAATCAGCCAATTAAATCCTTTGGAAGGATTGAACAATTAGAATTAAGTTTTGGTGGAGCAAGAGTCTTGAACCAATTCCTGTGTGGATCAACATCGGAGGGTGAACATTTGGGCACCTTAGGACATCTTCAGACATATCGGATATAGCGTGATAGGTATTCTTCTATACCAAGATTATATTTTCTACATTATTTGGTTATACTATTAAGGCGATCTTGGCTTATTAGGGTTTCATATAATGGGTTTTATAAGAAAATTTTATAATCCCGTATCTTCTGCTGCGCCCTAGGGCACTGGAAAACCCAACAACTACATCCTGAATAAGTGCATGAGTATGGATCAATATCAAACTTGTTGTGGGATGGGGTTCCCAGTTTAGTCCCACATCGGATAATCAGCGGAAAGGTCTGTGCCTTAAATGGGGGGTGCAAACACCTCTTCTCACCGAGGGCCCTTTTGTAGGACAAAACCGTGAGGGTAGGGGTAGTACCTCCGCGGACCCCCGCGCCGGCAGGGCTCGGGACTGTCATTGGGCCACGGCCCTGGGCGACCTTCCGCAGACCCGAAGCGGCAATCCCAGAGCGGACAATACCTCGGGGAGGACGCGGATGCTTTCCCTGCTCGTCCGGTGTGCGGGCTGGTGTCGGGGTTCCGACCCCACATCAGATGGCGCTAGAGGAAGGGACCCGGCCACGCACAGACCTTCCCGCTCGGGGGGCTGTGTTGTGGGATGGGGTTCCCAGTTTAGTCCCACATCGGATAATCAGCGGAAAGGTCTGTGCCTTAAATGGGGGGTGCAAACACCTCTTCTCACCGAGGGCCCTTTTGTAGGACAAAACCGTGAGGGTAGGGGTAGTACCTCCGCGGACCCCCGCGCCGGCAGGGCTCGGGACTGTCATTGGGCCACGGCCCTGGGCGACCTCCCGCAGACCCGAAGCGGCAATCCCAGAGCGGACAATACCTCGGGGAGGACGCGGATGCTTTCCCTGCTCGTCCGGTGTGCGGGCTGGTGTCGGGGTTCCGACCCCACATCAAAACTCAATCACTTATTCATGTCTCTCTCAATCTTTTATATGATAATTCAAACAATGAAACATTAGAAACTCTTTCTAATATTCATTTTGTTTTGATCAAAGGCTTCTTGAATCATCATAAGATTAGAGTAAGTAGGATGTTACCTTCTCTTACTAGAAGTGACTGATTCCTTATTGACCTACTCACAACCTTCGTACAAAATCCACCATATCCAGAATACCCCGTACACAACGCAATGTCGTGAATGAGGGTAAACCAAAACATAGCTTCAAGTGCACAAGGTACCATGGTGATCTCAGGTCTAAGGATCACTTGCACAACTCCCACTATGAGAACCATCTTTTGACAATTAAGTAAGAATCCATAAGATGTTCTCATGGCTGGTCATTTCAGTGAACTCATTCCTCTAATGAGCACCCACATCTTTGTATTAGTGTCTCACACAAGTAATTGTGAGATCAATCACCCTCTACATTGAGCATACATAAGATGTGCCAGTCTTTCCGGTAATATTGATCCCCGACTCAATATACCAATTTGACTGGGAATATTCTAAATTAGGATTTTAGGATTTTAGGTCTCACTGGTATGATCTCATCATAACCCTAAAGCCAACGTCCTTATTTATGGGGTTCATCATCCAATAATAAAATAGATAAGCAGCAAATGATGAAACACAATGCCTTTATTGATATATATCGAGTGTCAAAGTACATGATTTGGAGGATTACAAAGAGAAACCCATCAAATGATTGGCTTATAGGGCATCTACTCTTTCAATCTCCCACTTGCACTAAAGCCAATCGCCCTTATATTTTAACCCCATACAATCGAGGTGACGATTGAATTGCTGCTGTGGTAGAGCTTTAGTAAATGGGTCTACTATATTGTTCTTTGTGTCTACTCGTTCAATCTTGACGTCTTGTCTTTTGATTATCTCTCGAACAAGATGGAAGCATCTCAAAATGTGCTTGGATCTATGATGAGACCTTGGTTCCTTAGCCTGTGCAACAGCTCTAGTGTTATCGCAATAAACTGGGACTGGTCCGGCAATCTCAGGAACTACACCCAGCTCTGTGATGAACTTCTTCATCCAGACTCTTCCTTAGCAGCTTCACTAACAGCTATATATTCTGCCTCAGTAGTTGAGTCAGCTACAGTTTGCTGTTTGGAATTTTTCCAACTCACAGCTCCACCATTCAAAGTGAAGATATATCCAGAGATTGACTTGCTATCATCTGGATCAGATTGAAAGCTAGACTCTGAATAGCCTTCTAGTTTCAATTCTGATCCTCCATAAATCAGAAAAACATCTCTAGTCCTTCTCAAGTATTTGAGAATGCTTTTCACAATTTTTCAATGATCCTCCCCGGGATCTGCCTGAAATCTACTTACCATACCTAAGGCATAAGCTACATCAGGCCTGGTACATAACATAGCATACATGATCGACCCTACTGCTGAAGCATAGGGAATAGAACTCATTCTATTCCTCTCTTCAGATGTCTTAGGAGACATCTTCCTAGAGAGTTGTATGCCATGTCCTATGGATAAGAAACCTTTCTTACTTCCATCCATGCTGAACCTCTTCAGCACATTATTTATGTACCTAGACTGGGACAAACCTAGCATCCTTTTAGATCTATCTCTCTAGATTCTTATACCAAATATATAGGATGCTTCACCCAAGTCTTTCATGGAAAATTTCTTTGATATCCAAGTCTTGACCGATTGCATCATTGGAACATCATTTCCAATGACCAATATATCGTCCACATATAATATCAAGAAGACAATAACACTCCCACTAGTCTTCTTGTACACACAAGGTTCATCTATATTTGTAATGAAGCCAAACTCTTTGACTATCATGTCAAAATGGATGTTCCAACTCCTAGATGCCTGCTTTAATCCATAAATGGATTTCTTAAGCCTACATACTTGATTTGCTCTCCCTCTTGAGACAAATTCTTCTGGCTGTGTCATATAGACCTCTTCCTCAAGGTGACCATTAAGGAAGGCGGTTTTGACATCCATCTGCCAGATCTCATAATCATAGTATGCAGCTATAGCAAGCATAATCCGAATAGATTTGAGCATAGCTACTGGCAAAAAAGTTTCATCATAATCAATGCCTTGTTTTTGCCTGAAACCTTTTGCCACTAGCCTGGCCTTGTAGGTTTCTACTTGGCCATCAGCTCCTATCTTCTTCTTGTATACCCATTTGCACCCTATTGGAATCACTCCCTCAGGTGCATCAACCAAAGTCCACACTTGGTTTGTATACATAGAATCTATCTCGGATTTCATGGCGTCCAACCATCTGTCAGAGTCCCTACTCTTGACTGTTGGGAATTGTATCCTAAATGCCAATCGTCAGCATATTGATGATTGAATATTGTAAATAAATTGACAAATTAATAAAGTATTATTTGGCATTATTCATCATTTCATCTTCAAATGAACTCTTATATGATGAAGTCCTTAGGACTTATGTTATGATAAAGGAGGATTTATCTTTGAGTCCTTAAACTTGTTCGCGACCAAATGATATGTTGTTACTAGGACGACAACATTATCGAGATTAGGTCGTTGTGTGACATATACGTTGGTTGTCCTCTTAACCAAGGAGTGTGGAGACACTGTTATGCCATACAGGTGAAGTGTAGGAGTACATTTCACTGAACGTGACCAATTCCGGAATGCTCTACTGTCGAGAGATATTCCGAGTGGATATGGGTATAAGTTTGGCCCTCTGACCTGAGACCGCAACCTGTGACTAGCAAGCAACTCACTGTACTTTGGTACCGGACTACCTGAATTTCTAATTCAGTGACGGAAGGTCACTGGGTGCAGTCAAGTACTTGCGTAGTCAGTTGTGAGTCAAGATGGAATTGACCCCTCCTGGAAACAGGAATAATGTCTTGTGATTAATTTAGCAAAACCTTGGCCAGGATAATCCCAGTGAGGAGTCACGGGATATCTAAAGTTAATCACATAATGGATGTACTAATTATAGGGTTGACAGTGAGCTCTAAGTCATCCTGGCATTAAGAGTCAAAGGGATTGAATTATACAGTAACCATAGTTCAGGGTTCCAGAATATTTGCTTCGCATATATTCGGCCTATTCGGACGTCGGGTACCATTGCTAGATGGTCACATCGATTAGTGTAGGAAGTCGTTCCTATACTACCGGCTTAGGTTCGAACCTATGAGGTCACACGCATAGAAGATTCCTGATTGATCAAGAAGGCTGATGAATGATTAAGAATCATTCAGGGGTAATTTGGTCAATTCGATTGGCAAATTATCTTATAAAATAATTAAAGTAATTATCGGAGGATTAATTAGTAATTAGATTGCTAATGAACTCAATTGGATTGAGTAATTAGACTAAGGATGAGCCAAATTGAATTAGATTCAATTCTGGGCTCAATCAGGGTTTTTGACCTGATTGGATTAGGTCTGAATCAAGAGGACTTAGGTTGACCAAATTAAATTAGATTAAATTTGTGCTTAATTAGGGATTGATCTAATTGGATTAGGTTCAACCCATGGTAATTGAATCATTCTAATTGTTAGGATTTAATTAAATTAAATGGGTTTGATCTGAAACTATTCGGATCTTGAAATCCACTTGTCACATATCCATGCATGGCGCCATAAATTGATTTTTAATATGATTAAAAATTAATTTAATTTATTTAATGGTGCCATGGGACACTTGGCAACATCAGGGACCTCTTTCATCATTAGATGGGTCGAAATGGAGAGATAAATTCATGAAAAGAATTGGATAAGATCAAATTCTCTCTCTTCATGACATATGCCATCCTTATCTTTATCTCACTTCTAATTAAGGTTGAATTTCGAATTTAATCACCACAAAATCACCACGTGACCCTCTAATCTGATTAGGGGCATGGGAATTTCGAAATTAAAAGAGGGAAGTGGCAACATGATGAATGGTTTAGATTAGATCAAGCTTCATCATGTAATGGCACATGAACTTGAATTTTGAATTCAAAATTCAAAACCCCACAAAATCCTCCACAAATATGGGATGGTTGGCATGAAGTTAGGTAGGAGAGCAACATTAGAAGGACCTCCATCATCTGGTGGTCGAATTCAAAGAAAAAAGAGAGAAAAAGAAGAAGAAAAAAGGGAAAAGAAAAGAGAGGAACCCTAGTTCATGCATGGAAAAATTCTGCATTCAATCTAGCTGACTTCTTCCTCCTCTAAGTCCATCGCGCCATTAGTGTTAGGGGTCCCTGATAAGAGTCTTTAGATCAGATCTAAGTCCTCTTCAATCCCTTTAAACCTTTCCTCCAAGTTCTTCCAAGAAGGCGGATCAAAAGTTGATAGTGTTTGGAAGATCAAATTTCAGCCTCAAGAAATTCTGCGCAAGCTAGCACTTCCGCAGGATTGGATCTCTTCAGGAACTTCGCGTGGACTTCTCGTAGAGGCCATTCGTGTGCGTGGCTGCGAAGTCGAGGATCAGATCCACAAGTTTCATCCATCATAAAAGGTATTAATCCTACATTAATCTTTTATTATGGTGTCAAGATCTAGGTCTGATTCCCCGAGGTTTTACCCTCTTTTGGGGCTCCTCACGGAGATATCTCCAGAATCCATTCAATGGATATTCGGAGATTAATAGGAATAGAGTTCTTAAGTTTCAAATCTGATAGTTAATCATGCATGAAAGTTTTAGCATAATTGTTTAAACGATTCCGGCATAATCCTATGTGTTCTTAAGGTGCTGATTTCTAGATTTGATCTTGTAAGCATGCATGAATTAAATTGTTTGATTCGATTTTTCCGCTGCGTTTTAAAACTTAAAAAGAACTACGTATGGCTTGATCCCCCTTATGAAGGGGTACGTAGGCAACCCGATCAGGTTCAGCCATGGTTTAAAAAAAAAAAAAAATCCACATGCTTAACACCGAAGAACCTAGGATTCACTTTCAGTGGTATCAGAGCAAAGGTCCAAGAGTTGTGACCGATCTCCGGAAACTCTCACGCGTGATCGTGTGACGAAGCGTGGCTCTCCGTCCGAAGGCGTATAGAGATGCGTGCTCTGATAGGTATACATGGGTGTCACCCTATTTTTAATAGGACCGAACCCATGTAGGAGTGGAGACTCCCCTAACAGTGGTATCAGAGCCAGGTTCATGTTTAAACTTTTATGTTTTAATTCTTGTAATTAAATCTGAAATCATGAGCATGCTTAGATTAGATCTAAAGTATTTTTTATGATTGATTTAATTGCTGATTATGCATGATTAACTAGATCTGAAATTTTGAATGCATATGATGCATATTTGTGTTAAGATTTGTAACATAAATAAATCTGAAATCATAATATTGTTTAGATTAGATCTAAATAAAATTTATGATTCATATGATCTCTGATTTTAATGAACAAATCAGATCTGAAAATAAAAGTGAAAAAACAAATACATAAGATGTATGTTGTTTGTATTAATTCATGTTGTTGTGTATATGTGATGCATGAACATTAAATATAATGACTTAAACATGAATTTAATCTGATTACATGTGATTAATTACAAAAACTCAGATCTGAAAATATGTTTTAAGAACTGAAAGATTGTAATTAATATGTAATTAAAAAGAAATATGCAATGATCAAAACTTTCATAAGTCTAAACTTAATTGAGAATTAAGTGTTATGAAATAGAATTGTAACTCAATTAATTGACATTGCATAATTCTTTGGGCATATGGGTTAGCTTGAATCAAGTTCCTAGGATTGGGTTAGACCTAAGGTTAGAATCATACATGGACAAATAGAATTAATTGATCAAATCTAATTAAGTAGTAACTAGATTAGGTCAAGAAAATTCTAGATCAATTTACAATAGTTGTAGATGGATCAAGTCCATGTCTTTGATTAGACCAAGATGGAACTTGATTTAGGCTCAGAGGTGTAGCCCGAGTCATTTGAGTAATCAAATCAAAATTGATTAACCAGTCGGTGTCTAAGGTAAGTTTGGCAGTTTTGACCGGTGGTTTTTAATTGGGAGCTACTCGCACTGATTCGTCTTTGCCGAGTTAATGGCATATCCCTTCCACCGATCTCACTTACCTGGCCGACATGGTCAATCACATTTTGATTGGATCACTTAATGATTCGAGTTAGCCCATGCCTATAAGGAAAATCAGTTTGACTGATTTAGGTGTCTCCTTAACCGGTTTGAGTCTAATCTGATTTGGTGAAGTCAGTGGGAGAAATTAGACTAACCGGATCTTCTCATCTATCCTAATTATGAAATCCTCTAAAATTATTAGGTCCTTAAAATGAAATGGTTATGGAGATAACTAGGTCATAGCCTTTCATTAAGTTGGGTGATAATGGGTCCAATGTTTTGATAATTATTGGAGGCGCGACACGCCTGGTACTTATCAAGCATTGGAATTGTCATTCAATATATGATGAGTTAAGTGTACCTTCAATAGGCGGTCAGGTGAGTCGAGCCACACTCGGGCTTGGTCGTCTATTAGTTGATTAGACTTAACCCTATCATTTAATGGTTGGACCTGACTAGGGTATTCGGTGGAGGCGCCACACGCCTGCTGAAGAACCTAGGGCAAAATTATCACTAGAAGTTGCTTGGTGAAAAAACTGGTTTAGAACCTACCAATAGGTGCATATGGGTTAGCCGAGCCACACTCGGGCCTATATGCGATCTATTGGGTTCTAGTGCCCACTAAAGAATTAGGAGTAATTTTTCGAATTGGAGGTAGAGGCTACCAATTTGTATAAAATAGTGGAAGTATCTTTAGACTAAAGTCCAAGTCTACTGTGTTTAGTCAATTCATATACTAATAGCCAAATTTTCTTTTATGTAGAAATGGCCACAAGTTTGTCACTTCGCTCATTATTGGATAATGATAAGTTGACTAGTCCCAACTTCAATAATTGGTATAGAAAGCTGAAAACTCAGCATAGTCAGACCAAAAGGATTAAGGATGACCAAAGTCAGGCAGAATGCTTCTATTGTAAGAAGCAGGGGCATTGGAAGAGGAATTGTCCTCAGTACCTTACCTCACTTGACCCGAACAGGCTAAGCAAGAGAAAAGGGCAATCAGTTGCTGATCAAGGTATTTATATGATAACACCTTGTAATTTCTCTATATGTGATAATTCAACCTGGGTATTAGATACTGGAAGTCCGTTTAATATATGCAATTCATTGCAAGGACTTCAGGTCAATGAGAGATTTGAAAACAGCGAGAGATTCCTGAATGTTGGAGATGGAAGATCTGTTCCAGTTCTAGCTTTAGGAAATCTCAAACTTGTTTTCAATTCTCATGTAGTTGTCTTGAGTGATTGTCACTATTGTCCTGCATTCTTATTGAATGTAATTTCCGTAGGCCTTTTGGCCATGAACGGTTATGAAATTTCAATAAAGAAATATTCTTGTGATATCATTATGAATGGTGTTACTGTAATGAATGGACAATTGAGCAATGGCATCTACTTGTTATCACAACCTGTTAATGTAATGTACACGTCAAGTAAGCGTCCTAGAATAGATAATGTCACGGATGTCTACCTTTGGCATCATAGGCTAGGTCATATTAACAAGAACAGGATGAACAGGTTAAGTAAAGAGGGAATCCTCAATGTTAATGATTGTGAATCATTGACAACCTGTGAGTCATGTCTTCTTGGTAAGATGACCAAATCACCTTTTACCGGAAAAGGTGAACGAGCCAGTGATTTATTGATCCTTGTACATTCTGATGTATGTGGGCCAATAAGCACAGATGCTAGAGGTGGGTATTCATATTTCATTACGTTTACAGACGACCTTTCTAGGTATGGTTATGTCTATTTAATGAGACATAAATCTGAAGCATTTGAAATGTTCAAATTGTATCGTAATGAAGTAGAAAAACAAACTGGAAAGAGTATTAAAACTCTTCGATCATATCGAGGAGGCGAATACCTTTCCAATGAGTTTTTGACATATTTAGGAGAGAATGGGATTCTCTCCCAATGGACTCCTCCTGGTACACCACAGTATAACGGTGTATCAGAAAGAAGAAATCGAACTCTGTTAGACATGGTTCGATCCATGATGGGGTTTGCAAGTCTGCCCATATCCTTTTGGGGATATGCACTTGAGTCAGCCTGCTACATTCTAAATAAGGTTCCAAGTAAGTCTGTAAATAAAACACCACATGAGATGTGGACTGGACGTAAGCCAATGCTGTCTCACCTTAGGGTTTGGGGGTGTCCAGCATATGTCAAACGTTTGAAGACAGACAAACTTGAACCCAAGTCTGACAAATGTTTCTTTGTTGGTTATCCTAAAGAAACTAAAGGATATACTTCTACTTTGCTGAAGAACAAAAGTTATTCGTAAGCAATAGAGCTGTTTTCTTAGAGAAAGAATTCCTTAGTGAAGGAACTAAAAGCTCTAATGTTGAGCTTAGGAAAGTTCAACATGTAGAAGATCCGACACCATCTACTGAACTAGTTAAGTCAGATTTGATTAGATCAGATCCAGAACCCATCTTAGATGCACCATTAAGGCGATCAGGTAGAGTACCACGTCAGGCGGACAGATACTATGGTTTCTTGGTCCAGGACGGGGATCCTGTCGAACTTGATGAAAACAATGAGGATCCGATCACCTATATGGATGCTATGCAGAGGCATGACTCTGATGCATGGCTTGGAGCCATGCAATCCGAAATGGAATCTATGAAGGTCAATGATGTATGGACATTAGTTGACCCACCCGAAGGGATTAAACCCATAGGGTGTAAGTGGATTTTCAAAAGAAAACGGGGCGCAGACGGAAAAGTAGAGACCTATAAAGCCCGTCTGGTTGCCAAGGGATATCGTCAACGTTATGGTATTGACTATGACGAGACGTTTTCTTCTGTGGCAATGCTCAAATCCATTCGGATTATGCTTGCGATAGCAGCACACTTAGATTATGAAATCTGGCAGATGCATGTTAAAACCGCTTTTCTAAATGGAGATTTAGAAGAAGAGGTGTATATGATGCAACCTGAAGGTTTTATATCTGCAGTGAGTCTAAGGTGTGCAAGCTTCAAAAATCCATTTATGGATTAAAGCAAGCTTCACGGAGTTGGAACATACGATTTGATAAGGTGATCAAATCATATGGCTTCATTAAGAATGAAGAGGAACCTTGCATTTATAAATGGGCAAATGGTTCAGTTATTATATTTCTTGTTTTGTATGTGGATGACATTCTTTTAATCGGGAATGACATTCCTGCATTACAAGGAATAAAGGTTTGGCTATCATCTCAATTTGCCATGAAGGATTTGGGAGAAGCATCTTACATCCTAGGGATGAAGATCTATAGAGATAGATCTAGAAGATTGCTTGGATTATCCCAATCCACATACATTGATACTATACTGAAAAGGTTCAGTATGATTAATTCCAAGAAAGGCTATCTTCCAATGGGCCATGGAATTAACCTCTCTAAAAGGGATTGTCCGACAACCTCTCAAGAAAGAGAGACTATGGATAGAATTCCATATGCTTCGGCAGTGGGATCTATAATGTATGCCATGACATGTACTAGACCAGACGTGGCATACTCACTAGGAGTAGTGAGTAGATACCAGTCTGATCCAGGTAGCAACCACTGGAAGGTTGTCAAAACCATCCTTAAGTATTTGAGAAATACTAAAGATCAGTGGCTTGTCTACGGTGATTCTGACTTAAAACTTGAGGGATATACCGATTCAAGTTTTCAGTCAGATCAAGATGATAGCAAGAGCGTGTCGGGATATATCTTCACTCTTAAGGGTGGGGCCATCTGCTGGAAGAGTTCCAAGCAGCATACAGTGGCAGATTCTACATGTGAAGCAGAATACATTGCAGCATCTGATGCAGCCAAGGAAACCGTATGGTTGCGCAAGTTCATCACCGAGCTGGGAGTGGCACCTTCCATTGATGGTCCAGTTCCTATATTTTGTGATAACACTGGAGCCATAGCTCAGGCAAAGGAACCTAAAGCACATCAGCGGACCAAGCATATTCTGCGACGTTATCACCTGGTTCGAGAGATTATAGAACGAGGTGATATTGATCTTCAGAAAATTGATACAAAAGAAAATCTGGCTGACCCATTTACCAAAGTCCTCGGCATCAAAGAGTTCAACGAACACAAGTCGAAGATGGGTATTAGATACTGTGCCGATTGGCTTTAGGCTAAGTGGGAGTTGTTGGGAATTGTATCCTAAATGCCAATCGTCAGCATATTGATGATTGAATATTGTAAATAAATTGACAAATTAATAAAGTATTATTTGGCATTATTCATCATTTCATCTTCAAATGAACTCTTATATGATGAAGTCCTTAGGACTTATGTTATGATAAAGGAGGATTTATCTTTGAGTCCTTAAACTTGTTCGCGACCAAATGATATGTTGTTACTAGGACGACAACATTATCGAGATTAGGTCGTTGTGTGACATATACGTTGGTTGTCCTCTTAACCAAGGAGTGTGGAGACACTGGTATGCCATACAGGTGAAGTGTAGGAGTACATTTCACTAAACGTGACCAATTCCGGAATGCTCTACTGTCAAGAGATATTCCGAGTGGATATGGGTATAAGTTTGGCCCTCTGACCTGAGACCGCAACCTGTGACTAGCAAGCAACTCACTGTACTTTGGTACCGGACTACCTGAATTTCTAATTCAGTGACGGAAGGTCACTGGGTGCAGTCAAGTACTTGCGTAGTCAGTTGTGAGTCAAGATGGAATTGACCCCTCCTGGAAACAGGAATAATGTCTTGTGATTAATTTAGCAAAACCTTGGCCAGGGTAATCCCAGTGAGGAGTCACGGGATATCTAAAGTTAATCACATAATGGATGTACTAATTATAGGGTTGACAGTGAGCTCTAAGTCATCCTGGCATTAAGAGTCAAAGGGATTGAATTATACAGTAACCATAGTTCAGGGTTCCAGAATATTTGCTTCGCATATATTCGGCCTATTCGGACGTCGGGTACCATTGCTAGATGGTCACATCGATTAGTGTAGGAAGTCGTTCCTATACTACCGGCTTAGGTTCAAACCTATGAGGTCACACGCATAGAAGATTCCTGATTGATCAAGAAGGCTGATGAATGATTAAGAATCATTCAGGGGTAATTTGGTCAATTCGATTGGCAAATTATCTTATAAAATAATTAAAGTAATTATCGGAGGATTAATTAGTAATTAGATTGCTAATGAACTCAATTGGATTGAGTAATTAGACTAAGGATGAGCCAAATTGAATTAGATTCAATTCTGGGCTCAATCAGGGTTTTTGACCTGATTGGATTAGGTCTGAATCAAGAGGACTTAGGTTGACCAAATTAAATTAGATTAAATTTGTGCTTAATTAGGGATTGACCTAATTGGATTAGGTTCAACCCATGGTAATTGAATCATTCTAATTGTTAGGATTTAATTAAATTAAATGGGTTTGATCTGAAACTATTCGGATCTTGAAATCCACTTGTCACATATCCATGCATGGCGCCATAAATTGATTTTTAATATGATTAAAAATTAATTTAATTTATTTAATGGTGCCATGGGACACTTGGCAACATCAGGGACCTCTTTGATCATTAGATGGGTCGAAATGGAGAGATAAATTCATGAAAAGAATTGGATAAGATCAAATTCTCTCTCTTCATGACATATGCCATCCTTATCTTTATCTCACTTCTAATTAAGGTTGAATTTCGAATTTAATCACCACAAAATCACCACGTGACCCTCTAATCTGATTAGGGGCATGGGAATTTCGAAATTAAAAGAGGGAAGTGGCAACATGATGAATGGTTTAGATTAGATCAAGCTTCATCATGTAATGGCACATGAACTTGAATTTTGAATTCAAAATTCAAAATCCCACAAAATCCTCCACAAATATGGGATGGTTGGCATGAAGTTAGGTAGGAGAGCAACATTAAAAGGACCTCCATCATCTGGTGGTCGAATTCAAAGAAAAAAGAGAGAAAAAGAAGAAGAAAAAAGGGAAAAGAAAAGAGAGGAACCCTAGTTCATGCATGGAAAAATTCTGCATTCAATCTAGCTGACTTCTTCCTCCTCTAAGTCCATCGCGCCATTAGTGTTAGGGGTCCCTGATAAGAGTCTTTAGATCAGATCTAAGTCCTCTTCAATCCCTTTAAACCTTTCCTCCAAGTTCTTCCAAGAAGGCGGATCAAAAGTTGATAGTGTTTGGAAGATCAAATTTCAGCCTCAAGAAATTCTGCGCAAGCTAGCACTTCCGCAGGATTGGATCTCTTCAGGAACTTCGCGTGGACTTCTCGTAGAGGCCATTCGTGTGCGTGGCTGCGAAGTCGAGGATCAGATCCACAAGTTTCATCCATCATAAAAGGTATTAATCCTACATTAATCTTTTATTATGGTGTCAAGATCTAGGTCTGATTCCCCGAGGTTTTACCCTCTTTTGGGGCTCCTCACGGAGATATCTCCAGAATCCATTCAATGGATATTCGGAGATTAATCGGAATAGAGTTCTTAAGTTTCAAATCTGATAGTTAATCATGCATGAAAGTTTTAGCATAATTGTTTAAACGATTCCGGCATAATCCTATGTGTTCTTAAGGTGCTGATTTCTAGATTTGATCTTGTAAGCATGCATGAATTAAATTGTTTGATTCGATTTTTCCGCTGCGTTTTAAAACTTAAAAAGAACTACGTATGGCTTGATCCCCCTTATGAAGGGGTACGTAGGCAACCCGATCAGGTTCAGCCATGGTTTTAAAAAAAAAAAAAAAATCCGCATGCTTAACACCGAAGAACCTAGGATTCACTTTCATTGACAGCTTCCGAATAGGTCAGAGGGTCATCGTTATCAACGATGTGGGCTTCATCATTCTCAATGATAAATCCATACCTCTCAGGTGCATTTCGCACTCTTTCTGACCTTCGGAGAGGAGTAGTGTGTAGTGGCTGTACCTCTTCCATGGGTACATCTGGTTGAGGATTATTATGTGTCTCACCTTGTAGGTCTTGAACTTCATCAAGTTCAATTCTTCTATCCTTGCCCTTTTCTAAGAAAAACTCTTTTTCCAAGAAAGTGGCATGCCTAGCAACAAATACCTTTTGTTCGGTAGGATCATAGAAGATATATCCTAAACTGTCTTTAGGATAACCTACAAATGTATACTTGTCCGATCTAGCACTTAGCTTATGTCCAAAAATTTTTTTGACATAAGCATGACAACCCCATATCTTAAGATACTTAAGATTAGGTTTCTTTCCTTTCCATATCTCATATGGAGTGCTAGATACAGACTTAGATGGTACTCTATTTAATACTAATGCAGCAGTTTCTAGGGCATGTACCCAGAAGAAAATTGAAAGATTTGTGAAGCACATCATGGACCGTACCATATCTAATAAGGTATGATTCCTTCTTTCAGCTACACCATTTAATTGTGGCGTATATGGAGGTGTCCATTCAGAGAGTATACCCTTTAATTTAAGATAGTCTAAAAATTCACTAGAAAGGTATTCTCCTCCTCGATCAGATCGAAAGATTTTAATACACTTTCCAGTTTGTTTTTCGACCATACTTTGATACTCTTTAAATTTATCAAAGGCTTCGGATTTATGTTTCATTAGATACACAAAACCGAACCTTGATAAGTCATCAGTAAATGTGATGAAGTAAGAGTATCCATCTCTAGCTTGAGTTGACATAGGACCGCACACATCAGTGTGTACGAGTTCTAACAACTCACTTGCCCTTTCTCCATGTCCCGAGAATAGAGACTTGGTTATTTTACCCATAAGACAAGATTCACAAGTTCCTAATGATTCAAAATCATAAGGGTCAAAGAATTTATCTTTATACAACTTATGTAACCTTGTCTCACTAATATGACCTAATCGGTAATGCCAGAGGAGGGTATTATTAATATTTTCTCTTTTTCTTTTATTATCTTTGCCAATATGAAACATAACATTATTAAGACATAATACTAAAAGACCATTTTCCATAGTGCCATGACAATAATACTCATTAGATAAAGAAATAGAGCAACCATTGCTCTTTCCATTTATTTCGAATCCTTTCTTAAGCAACAAAGGAATTGAAATTACATTTCTAATGATTTTTGGCATAAAATAACAGTCTTCTAGCTTCAAGAACTTTTTGGAGGGTAGCTCCAGTATGTAGGTGCCAACAGCTTCAGCCTGGATGGATTCCCCTCCAGCGCCATATAGCTCGAAGTCACCTTTCTTCAGACTTCTAATTTTCTGCAGTCCATGCAAAGATTTGCATATGTGAGAACCACAACCGGCATCCAATATCCATGAATTAGAATCAGAAGAACTTAATGTTAGATGTATGCCCTAAAAGCCAATTTGGTTGACACATTGTTGATTCTAGGGACATAATTTTGTACTTGACTGTTTATTATTGAATAAATAAAAGGCATCTTTTCATTCATATTATTTATGTGTCTATGAATCGTCCAAGAAATTAATAAGATGATGATACATATTCTCAAGAGTTGAGAATTTGAGCCATGTATCATTGGTGATTAATTTCTAAATGCTCCTGATCAATGGATCATCACGAGGACGGTGATCGATCCGATCAGTGCACAGATCACTTTCCTTATGGATGGACGAGACTTGAGTCCACAGTGTAGGGACACTGAAGTGATAGTGCAGGTGCTTGTTAGAGAATAAGGGTACTGAGCGTGACCAAGACAAGAAGTCACTTGGATGTCTATCCACTCGTCAGTGACTTGCTTGATGTTGCAGTAGTGTGACTGGTCCTTTGACCTGCGGTGCTTCGGCTACTCACAGTGAGGTTATTGTAGTTTGACTGCATACATACATGGTCTCTAGCCATATGGGTCCATGCAGTGTAGATTGGCTGCAGTAAGTTCACTGTAGGAGTAGGGTATGCACCTATAAGGAATCTATCGACCTTGATAGAAGAGGAGTGATCCTATGTGATTTGTTAGACTGAGTTCTAAGACCTTGGCCAGGGCAGTAATATAAAGTGGAAAAAGAGTTTTCCACTATCGAACTCAAGTCAAATAAATCTTGATATATGACAGACGATGGGGTTTGACGAGTTGTCCATGACCTCCGTCCTGTAGGGATCCACGATAGTAGGACTGTATCACACGTTAACTGCACCTAGAGGTTCATCTTTCTATTCTACTGGGTAGCCACTACATGCTGCTAGGTGTCACTGGTGGATGGTGGGACTCATAGGGATTATCTTGATGATCGATAAACCCTAATGAGTTGAGTTGGAATCGTTCCAACCCATTGAAAGGAGTTTTAAATGATATTGTGATAGAGATCATAATATATCTCACTACCAGTCAGAGTAGAACCTATGGGGTCACACACACTAGAAGTATTGACCGATCCGATGGTTGAAAAGTGATTATGAATCACAAGTAATCAATTTGATTGATAAGAAGTTGAAGAAGGAACAAAGGGAATTAATTAATTGGACTTAAAACAAGAGTCCTACTTCGGGTAGGATTCCTAGAGTCCTAATTGGATTAGGACTGGGAATCCTAGTTGGAGTAGGACTGGGATTCCTACTTGGAATAGGATTCCTGCAATCCTAATGAGATTAGGAGTTTTGAATCAAAATTGGATTCCTACTTGGAGTAGGATTCCTAGAGTCCTAATCGGATTAGGACTTCGGATTCAAATAGAGTCCTAATTGGATTAGGACTAAAAATAAATATGTCCTAATTTGGATTAGGGTTTCTTAAGTCACAATTAATTATTAATCTAATGAATCAATAAGACTCCTAATTAGATTAGGATTGAAGAGTTCAATTGAGTCAAAATTGATTTAAGTTCTAATTGGATTAGGACTTACCTAGATTGGATTCTAATTGGTTCACCTTTGGGCTAAGCCTAATTGGATTAGGGCTTGACCACATTAGGGCATTTCAAATCCTACTTAATGTGGATTAGGGTTAACCATGAGGAGGGGAATATGCCCCTCCCTTTTCCATGTGGAGAAGGGAGAAGAGAAAGGTAATTACTCTAGGGCTCCTAGATTGTAGGAGCCCTAGATGGTTATAAAAAGGGGCAAAGGGGGCCGGCGCCCTAGATGAGCTCTCCCTCTCCTCTTCCAAGCCGTGGCCACCCCTCTCCCTTCCTTGGTTCAGCCGCCATCAGCAAAGGGAAAAAGAAGAGGAGGCGTCTCCCTCCTCTTGGTCTTCTTCCTTGGCTCCAACGCAGGGAGAAAAAGAAAGGCTGCAAGGGGCTTCGTTCTTCTTCCTCTTCTTCATTCTTCTTCTTCCTCCTCTCAAGCACAATCAAGGGTTGATTGAAAGAGAGGAAATCAGCCATCAAAAGAAGTCTTTGCAAGGGAGCTAGCACCCCGGGAAGACAAGAGAGCTTTGATCGGATCACTGCTTCGTGTGGATACCCGTAGAGGCCGGGCACTTGAACGGCTTCAAGCGAACCTTCATCCTAGACCACGAACTTCAGTTTGCGGTGATCATCTACCCGCACAAGGTGAAGATCTGATCTTCTAAATGCATTTAAAAGTTTTAATTCTTATCTAATTACGAAAGGTCTCGAAACAACATTCATGCGATGAACGTTGATCCCGCACATGCCCCCTTTCCGCTGCCATCTGATTTTTGTTTTGAAATATCAGCGGCATGGGCGGGTTTCCAACAGTGGTATCAGAGCCTAGGCTTCGTAGATTAAGATAAGAATTAAATATCTAAAGGCTTATTAGATCTGAAAATTGAATGATCATGCATGCTGAAAATTTCTGCATGCAGATTTTTCAGGGGTGCTGATTTTTGCATGCTGATTTTTATGTGATAAAATGATGATTCTAATTGCGTTGTTAATGAGATTACAAAGTTTAGAATCATGATTAGCATGATCAGCAACCTATGTCATGACATAGTCAGTTAGTTTTCAGATCTGAAAATTATAATTGTTGCATATGGTGATGATCATAGGATTCAAATCCTTTTAGTATCAAATGTAATGACCTGCGATGTGATCTGCGATGTCATGTAATTTTTCAGATGCTTGCATGCATCTAATTTGATGTTTTGAGAGGCCTGCGTGCCTCCTAAAAGGAGATGTAATTTATTTTTATTTTTATTTTACATCTGGTTGTATTTCTGTGATGTGATGTACGTCAACGATCAAGTCGAAGACGATGCATGAGATGAACAGGGGTCTAAGCGGTTGATGGCGATTGGATCAAGAGTTGGTCAAGGATCGAATCAAGGAGGCTTGGAACCAATTCAAGAGTTGAAGACCAGTTGATCGATTGACGTGCATGTGCTTGTAATACGACCTAACTAGAATCCATGATCATCACCTATTTAAAGTTTAGCTTTAATTTGATGCTGCGATTATAACTGCCTGTGATGTGCCGTTTGCATGTGATGTGAATGCGAGTCGGGTAGATAGGTTTACATGTGATGTAGCAAATGTTAGGGTTTCCCAGTGCCCTAGGGCGCAGCGGAAGATACGGAATTATAAAATTTTCTTATAAAACTCATTATATGAAACCCTAATAAGCCAAGATCGTCTTAATAGTATAACCAAATAATGTAGAAAATATAATCTTGGTATAGAAGAATACCTATCACGCTATATCCAATATATCTGAAGATGTCCTAAGGTGCCCAAATGTTCACCCTCCGATGTTGATCCACACAGGAATGGGTTCAAGACTCTAGCTCCACCAAAACTTGATTCTAATTGTTCAATCCTTCCAAAGGATTTAATTGGCTGATTTTCCTTCACTTCTTCCTTTCTACCTCTAAAACATTCACTAGCCTTTTTGTCCTAAAGAAGACCCTCTTGTCTTGGGTTAGGACAAAAGAGAGAGACTTGTAAGAAAGAAGGGATAAGGGAGAGAGAAGGAAAGGCTTTTTCTTGGATGATCTTTAGAACCCCAAGGCACCTCCTTATTTATAAGAGATGGAGGGATGCATCATAAAGGGATGCATCCCATCCACACACCTCATCATGATGAGGCATGTGCCAAGAGATGCATCCCATCATGATGGGGTGCTAAGGAGAAGGGTGTATCAACTTCTTTCTCACATCTCCCTCTTAAATCCTGATGATCCAAGGGCCCAAATGCAGTGAACCAAAGCCAATGGTCCAGATCTAGGTGCCATCTAATGGTCCAGATCAAGACATCGTCATCCAGGGTGCCATCCAATGGTCCAGAAGTAAGATGCCATCACCGATGGTCCAGATTCAGGCGCTGAACAACGGTCCAGATCTTTCATCCAGAGAGCCATCCAGTGGTCCAGATTCAGGCGCTGAGCAACGGTCCAGATCTTTCATCCAGAGAGCCATCCAGTGGTCCAGATTCAGGCGCTAACCAGTGGACCAGATCCTTCATCCAGGAAGCCATCCAATGGTCCAGATGAAGGCGCCAACCAGTGGACCAGATCCTTCATCCAGAAAGCGATCCAATGGTCCAGAAGTGAAGGCCCTATCAAACCCAATCCAATTGGGTTTAACCAACATAAAGAAAACATTAAACCTAATCAAATCAGGTCTAATTAAAGCCAAATGGGTTTCAACTCTTGGCTAACCCATATTAGGTCATGATCTAATCATATTAGATCAACCAAATCTAAGAATCATATTCGAATTTAATTTGAATCAGGAGCTAGGGTTTGCAACACGTGCTAGCATGTTCATCTTGCAAACATGATCTAATCCAATTAGACCCTTGATCAATTCCCTTGTGTGTGACCCATTGGGTTCCTTATCTTAGCCAGCAGTAGGTGCAGGTGCAAGTTGACCTAACCTGATTAGAATACCTCTAATCCAATTTAGGTTCAATTTAGTGCTAAACCTGACTTAGCAATCAAAACCTTTCTGATGCTTTGATCTAATCAAACTCTTTGATCCGATCAACCCACAAGACATGATTGATGTCTAGCAACGTATCATGTCTACCCGGAAGATGAGGAATGTGTTGGACAAATCCAAACATACCCTTCAGTGGAAAGTTACTGTGCAATTCAATCCCTCAGTCATACTACATCCTGAATAAGTGCTCGAGTATGGATCAATATCAAACTCAATCACTTATTCATGTCTCTCTCAATCTTTTATATGATAATTCAAACAATGAAATATTAGAAACTCTTTCTAATATTCATTTTGCTTTGATCAAAGGAGCTTCTTGAATCATCATAAGATTAGAGTAAGTAGGATGTTACCTTCTCTTACTAGAAGTGACTGATTTCTTGTTGACCTACTCACAACCTTCGTACAAAATCCACCATATCCAGAATATCCCGTACACAACGCAATGTCATGAATGAGGGTAAACCAAAACATAGCTTCAAGTGCACAAGGTACCATGGTGATCTCAGGTCTAAGGATCACTTGCACAACTCCCACTATGAGAACCATCTTTTGATAATTAAGTAAGAATCCATAAGATGTTCTGATGGCTGGTCATTTCAGTGAACTCATTCCTCTAATGAGCACCCACATCTTTGTATTAGTGTCTCACACAAGTGATTGTGAGATCAATCACCCTCTACATTGAGCATACATAAGATGTGCCAGTCTTTCCGGTAATATTGATCCCTGACTCAATATACCAATTTGACTGGGAATATTCTAAATTAGGATTTTAGGATTTTAGGTCTCACTGGTATGATCTCATCATAACCCTTAAAACCAATGTCCTAATTTATGGGGTTCATCATCCAATAATAAAATAGATAAGCAGCAAATGATGAAACACAATGCCTTTATTGATATATATCGAGTGTCAAAGTACATGATTTGGAGGATTACAAAGAGAAATCCATCAAATGATTGGCTTATAGGGCATCTATTCTTTCAATCTCCCACTTGCACTAAAGCCAATCGCCCTTATATTTTAACCCCATACAATCGAGGTGACGATTGAATTGCTGCTGTGGTAGAGCTTTAGTAAATGGGTCTGCTATATTGTTCTTTGTGTCTACTCGTTCAATCTTGACGTCTTGTCTTTCGATTATCTCTTGAACAAGGTGGAAGCGTCTCAAAATATGCTTGGATCTATGATGAGACCTTGGTTCCTTAGCCTGTGCAACTGCTCCAGTGTTATCGCAATAAACTGGGACTGGTCCGGCAATCTCAGGAACTACACCCAGCTCTGTGATGAACTTCTTCATCCAGACTGCTTCCTTAGCAGCTTCACTAACAGCTATGTATTCTGCCTCAGTAGTTGAGTCAGCTACAGTTTGCTGTTTGGAACTTTTCCAACTCACAGCTCCACCATTCAAAGTGAAGATATATCCAGAGATTGACTTGCTATCATCTGGATCAGATTGAAAGCTAGAATCTGAATAGCCTTCTAGTTTCAATTCTGATCCTCCATAAATCAGAAAAACATCTCTAGTCCTTCTCAAGTATTTGAGAATACTTTTCACAATTTTCCAATGATCCTCCCCGGGATCTGCCTGAAATCTACTTACCATACCTAAGGCATAAGCTACATCAGGCCTGGTACATAACATAGCATACATGATCGACCCTACTGCTGAAGCATAGGGAATAGAACTCATTCTATTCCTCTCTTCAGATGTCTTAGGAGACATCTTCCTAGAGAGTTGTATGCCATGTCCTATGGGTAAGAAACCTTTCTTACTTCCATCCATGCTGAACCTCTTTAGCACATTATCTATGTACCTAGACTGGGACAAACCTAGCATCCTTTTAGATCTATCTCTATAGATCCTTATACCAAGTATATAGGATGCTTCACCCAAGTCTTTCATGGAAAATTTCTTTAATAGCCAAGTCTTGACCGATTGCATCATTGGAACATCATTTCCAATGACCAATATATCGTCCACATATAATATCAAGAAGACAATAACACTCCCACTAGTCTTCTTGTACACACAAGGTTCATCTATATTTTTAATGAAGCCAAACTCTTTGACTATCATGTCAAAATGGATGTTCCAACTTCTAGATGCCTGCTTTAATCCATAAATGGATTTCTTAAGCCTACATACTTGATTTGCTCTCCCTCTTCAGACAAATCCCTCTGGCTGTGTCATATAGACCTCTTCCTCAAGGTGACCATTAAGGAACGCGGTTTTGACATCCATCTGCCAGATCTCATAATCATAGTATGCAGCTATAGCAAGCATAATCCGAATAGATTTGAGCATAGCTACTGGCGAAAAAGTTTCATCATAATCAATGCCTTGTTTTTGCCTGAAACCTTTTGCCACTAGCCTGGCCTTGTAGGTTTCTACTTGGCCATCAGCTCCTATCTTCTTCTTGTATACCCATTTGTACCCTATTGGAATCACTCCCTCAGGTGCATCAACCAAAGTCCACACTTGGTTTGTATACATAGAATCTATCTCGGATTTCATGGCGTCCAACCATTTGTCAGAGTCCCTACTCTTGACAGCTTCCGAATAGGTCAGAGGGTCATCGTTATCAACGATGTGGGCTTCATCATTCTCAATAATAAATCCATACCTCTCAGGTGCATTTTGCACTCTTTCTGACCTTCGAAAAGGAGTAGTGTGTAGTGGCTGTACCTCTTCCATGGGTACATCTGGTTGAGGATTATTATGTGTCTCACCTTGTAGGTCTTGAACTTCATCAAGTTCAATTCTTCTATCCTTGCCCTTTTCTAAAAAAAACTCTTTTTCCAAGAAAGTGGCATGCCTAGCAACAAATACCTTTTGTTCGGTAGGATTATAGAAGATATATCCTAAACTATCTTTAGGATAACCTACAAATATACATTTGTCCGATCTAGCACTTAGCTTATGTCCAAAATTTCTTTTGACATAAGCATGACAACCCCATATCTTAAGATACTTAAGATTAGGTTTCTTTCCTTTCCATATCTCATATGGAGTGCTAGATACAGACTTAGATGGTACTCTATTTAATACTAATGCAGCAGTTTCTAGGGCATGTCCCCAGAAGGAAATTGGAAGATTTGTGAAGCACATCATGGACCGTACCATATCTAATAAGGTACGATTCCTTCTTTCAGCTACACCATTTAATTGTGGCGTATATGGAGGTGTCCATTCAGAGAGTATACCCTTTAATTTAAGATAGTCTAAAAATTCACTAGAAAGGTATTCTCCTCTTCGATCAGATCGAAGGATTTTAATACACTTTCCAGTTTGTTTTTCGACCATACTTTGATACTCTTTAAATTTATCAAAGGCTTCGGATTTATGTTTCATTAGATACACAAAACCGAACCTTGATAAGTCATCAGTAAATGTGATGAAGTAAGAGTATCCATCTCTAGCTTGAGTTGACATAGGACCGCACACATCAGTGTGTACGAGTTCTAACAACTCACTTGCCCTTTCTCCATGTCCCGAGAATGGAGACTTGGTCATTTTACCCATAAGACAAGATTCACAAGTTCCTAATGATTCAAAATCATAAGGATCAAAGAATTTATCTTTATACAACTTATGTAACCTTGTCTCACTAATATGACCTAATCGGTAATGCCAGAGGAGGATATTATTAATATTTTCTCTTTTTCTTTTATTATCTTTGCCAATATGAAACATAACATTATTAAGACATAATACTAAAAGACCATTTTCCATAGTGCCATGACAATAATACTCATTAGATAAAGAAATAGAGCAACCATTGCTCTTTCCATTTATTTCGAATCCTTTCTTAAGCAACAAAGGAATTGAAATTACATTTTTAATGATTTTTGGCATAAAATAACAGTCTTCTAGCTTCAAGAACTTTCCGGAGGGTAGCTCCAGTATGTAGGTGCCAACAGCTTCAGCCTGGATGGATTCTCCTCCAGCGCCATATAGCTCGAAGTCACCTTTCTTCAGTCTTCTAATTTTCTGCAGTCCATGCAAAGATTTGCATATGTGAGAACCACAACCGGTATCCAATACCCATGCATTAGAATCAGAAGAACTTAATGTCATATTGGCATGTAATAAAAACATACCTTTTGATGCAACA
Organism: Phoenix dactylifera; assembly: GCF_009389715.1. Classification (NCBI taxonomy): domain Eukaryota; kingdom Viridiplantae; phylum Streptophyta; class Magnoliopsida; order Arecales; family Arecaceae; genus Phoenix; species Phoenix dactylifera. The sequence goes on from NW_024067688.1 coordinate 70,554, forward strand.
CTTGCATCAGGCTTCACACTTGCAAGAAAGCTCTTGCAGTTCCTTTTCCAATGCCCCGTCTTGCCACAGTGGAAACAGGTACCGGGTCCAGAGATTTTCTTTCCCTTCTTCTTTTTGATGCGACTCTTAGGGTTTAGTTTTTTCTTTGAACCCTTGTTGCCCGACTTCTTCTTTGAGCTCTCACCAACAAGAAGGATCGGACCCTTGTCCTTCTTGATGTGAGACTCTGCTGTTTTCAGCATATTTAGAAGCTCAGGCAGGGAGGAATTCAGTTTGTTCATGTGATAATTCACGACAAACTGCGAGAATGAGTCGGGTAGTGATTGCAGGATCAAATCCTGACTGAGCTCACTGTCCATAGCAAAACCAAGTTGACTTAATCGAGTGATTAAGTCTATAACCTTTAAACAGTGGTCTTGCACAGATGATCCCTCGATCATTCTAGCACGGAACAACTGTTTAGATATCTCATATCTGGCAGTTCTGCTCTGCTCACCATATAACTCCTTTAAGTTAAGGAGTATGGAGTGAGTATCCATGCTATCATGCTGCCTCTGCAATTCATTATTCATAGAACAAGCATGATACATTTGACAGTCAAACTATCATTTTTCCACATACGATATGTGGCCAATTCCTCCTCAGTTGCATCTTCCCCTGCTGACCCTAGGTCAGGGGTTTCAAGAATGTAGGAAAGTTTTTCTTGTGTGAGAACAATCTTTAAATTTCTCAACCAATCCACATAGTTGGGACCAGTCAATTTGTTTGTATCTAAGATACCTCTAAGTGAGAGTGAAGATGCCATTTTTGCAGAATTAATCTATAATTACAAAGAACACTAATATAAGCAGACCAATCATGATGACATGTATTCAATCAGACAAGGACTTTTATCTAATTGTTACTCCCACTATTTTTGTCGAATATCATAACCCTCAAGTATGATGAACGAGAAAATACTAATTTTCTTAGTGGGGTTGAGATCCAAATTCCTTATAAAAGACCTTGTGGGAATCACAACAAGCCCTTATAAGTTCAAAGATAGAAAACTCTTTCCAATTGCATCCCATGCAATTCCCAACTTTATTCTGTCCTCTAGCACACATATAGTCTTGTGGGAATCACAACAAACTATTGTGTCTAGTTAAGTCAAACCCTTCATTTTTATACAGTCATATTTGAATAATGCTGCCCTTGTGGGAATCACAACAAGGCAACATATTAAAATATGCCATATGCATCATATGCACCAAGATATTACAATATCAATCCCTAATACTAGCCTTGTGGGAATCACAACAAGCTAGCGTAGATATTGACATAATAATATCTAAGCATGAAGGAAGGACCTTTATAGTGTTATATCAGTAATTAGCTTTTCCATGGAGGTCAATCAAATAGTTGGCCAGGTAAGCAGATGGGAGGCTCTCCTTACTTAGTAAGGTCCTAATTAAATAACCACCTGTAGCCTCTTTCCTAGACACCAACTTAGTCAATTGATTCAGAATGGCTCAGCTTAAAGCAATTAACACTACGACTTAATTATGAATTTAGTGAGGGCTTTCAAATAGTAGTATCTTACTAACATTAAGCTCAACCATAAAGGACAATCAAATAATTGGCCAGGAAAGCAGGTGGGAGGCAACCCTCACTCAGAGAGTGAGGTCCTAATTAAGTAACCACCTGTGGCTTCCTTCCTAGACACCAACTGAGTCGATTGTTCCAGAATGGGTCAGCCCAAAGTTTTCATACTACTATATTGGTCTCATTGCACATTCTATAATTTAGTACTAGCAATTATACTGTGCTACAACATGAATATAACACTATCTCATAGCATAAACTAATCATGCATACAAACAACCTAGCTATCTCATAGCATCAAGATAATAGCATGTATTATCATTTAGTTAAACTGATTAAGGGTGGCTCTGATACCACTGTTAGGGTTTCCCAGTGCCCTAGGGCGCAGCGAAAGATACGGAATTATAAAATTTTCTTATAAAACCCATTATATGAAACCCTAATAAGCCAAGATCGCCTTAATAGTATAACCAAATAATGTAGAAAATATAATCTTGGTATAGAAGAATACCTATCACGCTATATCCAATATATCTGAAGATGTCCTAAGGTGCCCAAATGTTCACCCTCCGATGTTGATCCACACAGGAATGGGTTCAAGACTCTAGCTCCACCAAAACTTGATTCTAATTGTTCAATCCTTCCAAAGGATTTAATTGGCTGATTTTCCTTCACTTCTTCCTTTCTACCTCTAAAACATTCACTAGCCTTTTTGTCCTAAAGAAGACCCTCTTGTCTTGGGTTAGGACAAAAGAGAGAGACTTGTAAGAAAGAAGGGATAAGGGAGAGAGAAGGAAAGGCTTTTTCTTGGATGATCTTTAGAACCCCAAGGCACCTCCTTATTTATAAGAGATGGAGGGATGCATCATAAAGGGATGCATCCCATCCACACACCTCATCATGATGAGGCATGTGCCAAGAGATGCATCCCATCATGATGGGGTGCTAAGGAGAAGGGTGTATCAACTTCTTTCTCACATCTTCCTCTTAAATCCTGATGATCCAAGGGCCCAAATGCAGTGAACCAAAGCCAATGGTCCAGATCTAGGTGCCATCTAATGGTCCAGATCAAGACATCATCATCCAGGGTGCCATCCAATGGTCCAGAAGTAAGATGCCATCACCGATGGTCCAGATTCAGGCGCTGAGCAACGGTCCAGATCTTTCATCCAGAGAGCCATCCAGTGGTCCAGATTCAGGCGCTGAGCAACGGTCCAGATCTTTCATCCAGAGAGCCATCCAGTGGTCCAGATTCAGGCGCTAACCAGTGGACCAGATCCTTCATCCAGGAAGCCATCCAATGGTCCAGATGAAGGCGCCAACCAGTGGACCAGATCCTTCATCCAGAAAGCGATCCAATGGTCCAAAAGTGAAGGCCCTATCAAACCCAATCCAATTGGGTTTAACCAACATAAAGAAAACATTAAACCTAATCAAATCAGGTCTAATTAAAGCCAAATGGGTTTCAACTCTTGGCTAACCCATATTAGGTCATGATCTAATCATATTAGATCAACCAAATCTAAGAATCATATTCGAATTTAATTTGAATCAGGAGCTAGGGTTTGCAACACGTGCTAGCATGTTCATCTTGCAAACATGATCTAATCCAATTAGACCCTTGATCAATTCCCTTGTGTGTGACCCATTGGGTTCCTTATTTTAGCCAGCAGTAGGTGCAGGTGCAAGTTGACCTAACCTGATTAGAATACCTCTAATCCAATTTAGGTTCAATTTAGTGCTAAACCTGACTTAGCAATCAGAACCTTTCTGATGCTTTGATCTAATCAAACTCTTTGATCCGATCAACCCACAAGACATGATTGACGTCTAGCAACGTATCATGTCTACCCAGAAGATGAGGAATGTATTGGACAAATCCAAACATACCCTTCAGTGGAAAGTTACTGTGCAATTCAATCCCTCAGTCATACTACATCCTGAATAAGTGCTCGAGTATGGATCAATATCAAACTCAATCACTTATTCATGTCTCTCTCAATCTTTTATATGATAATTCAAACAATGAAATATTAGAAACTCTTTCTAATATTCATTTTGCTTTGATCAAAGGCTTCTTGAATCATCATAAGATTAGAGTAAGTAGGATGTTACCTTCTCTTACTAGAAGTGACTGATTCCTTGTTGACCTACTCACAACCTTCGTACAAAATCCACCATATCCAGAATATCCCGTACACAACGCAATGTCATGAATGAGGGTAAACCAAAACATAGCTTCAAGTGCACAAGGTACCATGGTGATCTCAGGTCTAAGGATCACTTGCACAACTCCCACTATGAGAACCATCTTTTGATAATTAAGTAAGAATCCATAAGATGTTCTGATGGCTGGTCATTTCAGTGAACTCATTCCTCTAATGAGCACCCACATCTTTGTATTAGTGTCTCACACAAGTGATTGTGAGATCAATCACCCTCTACATTGAGCATACATAAGATGTGCCAGTCTTTCCGGTAATATTGATCCCTGACTCAATATACCAATTTGACTGGGAATATTCTAAATTAGGATTTTAGGATTTTAGGTCTCACTGGTATGATCTCATCATAACCCTTAAAACCAATGTCCTAATTTATGGGGTTCATCATCCAATAATAAAATAGATAAGCAGCAAATGATGAAACACAATGCCTTTATTGATATATATCGAGTGTCAAAGTACATGATTTGGAGGATTACAAAGAGAAATCCATCAAATGATTGGCTTATAGGGCATCTATTCTTTCAGCAAACCCAATTGAGACCTAAATCAAAACCTCCTCAATCAAGTCGAGAGTGAACCGACATGAGCAAGTCATATTAGATCAATTAATCTAATTGGTGTCTAGGAAAGCATAAAAGGTGGTTACTTAATTAGGACCTTACTCTCTGAGTAAGGGGAGCCTCCCACCTGCTTACCTGGCCAATTGTTCGATTACCTCTTATGAAGGGCCCAAGTTGCAAACACTAAGACCTGATTAACCAATATTAAGTCAATAGGTCTTCCACTGTAGTAGAGCTGCTAAGGCCTTTCTGATGTTGATTTGTCTCGGCTGGACACAGTGGTCAAGTTGCATCGGGGGGCTGGACCTCTCTATAGACATGAGATGTTGTAGGGTAAAGGTGGGGTTGGGCACCAATAACTGTTAGGTGAGGACCCAATGACGACTTTATTCCTACGGTTATACGGTGGGTCTGACTTAACTAAGAAATGGGACCAATAACTGTTAGGTGAGGTCTTCATGGCTTAGAGACCAAGTTGCACTGCAACATGCTTGAGAAGCATTGTACAAGAGTTGTACATTCATCAATCTATGTGTCACCAATAACTGTTAGGTGAGGTGGCATGTAAATTGGTGGGACCGCAGTACCTACTAGAAACCCTAGTCGTGTGGGATTTCCGTTTCCCTACCAGGGGAGTGTGAGGGATTCGAGAAAATAGTGGGAGTTACATTTGTTCTAAAAGACCTTAGAACAGATTAGGATCAAGTACAAAAGTCTAACTAGAATCTTTACTCTCTGCAGATACAATGTCAGCTTCAAACCCTTTGACCCGTATTCTTGAGACCAACCGATTGACCGGAACCAATTACAAGGACTGGCTAAGAAACCTCAAAATTGTTTTGGACTGTGAGAAAATAGGCTACATACTCGATTCAGATATCCCCACACTACCAACACGTCCTACTGATGTTCAGCGTGAGATGCATAAAAAATGGTTGGATGATGACATTAGAGTAAAATGCTATATGATGGCATCCATGTCTAATGAACTCCAATGCCAGCATGAAAATATAAAGACTGCTAGGGACATATTGGCACACCTGCAAGAGTTGTATGGTGAGCAGAGTCACAACTCGTTTTGAAGTGTCCAAGAGGCTTTTCAAAACAAAGATGCGCGAGGGGCAGTCTGTCCATGATCACGGTCTGACTATGATCAAGGATCTGGAGGAGCTTGAGAAGCTCGGTATGGACATGCACAAGGAATTACAAGTGGATTTGATCCTACAGTCACTTCCTGATTCATTTGGTCAGTTTATAGTAAACTACCACATGAATAAGATTGAATGCACTAAGACTGAACTAATCAACATGTTGGTAACTGCTGAGGGAGCCTTGAAAGGTTCAAGGGGCAATGTCCTTGCTGCTGAGTTGACTTCTGGTTCCAAGAGAAAGTCTACTTGGAAGAAAAAGAAGCCTACTAAGAAGCAGAAGAAAGACAAGAAGCCAAAGAAGGAAGTTCAAAAGAAAAAGGCTAACGACAAAGGAAAATATTTCCACTGCAATGTCGAAGGCCACTGGAAGAGAAACTGTCCTTCATACCTCGAGAGCCTGAAGAAAAAGAAAGGTGACACGCCTTCAGAAGGTATAGACTTGCTCATAAATGAAACTAATCTAACGGTTTCTTCTACTTCTAGTTGGGTTATAGATTCTGGTTCTAGTGCTCATTTGTGCACTACCATGCAGGGTCTAAAGGAAAGTAGAAGGCTGGCGGAAGGTGCGGTAACCCTTCGGGTTGGCAACGGGGCAAAAGTTGCTGCTGTGGCTGTGGGCACCTACCATCTGCGACTACCGTCTGGATTTAGTTTATTACTTAGAGACTGCTATTATGTACCTGCTGCTAGCAGAAATTTGATTTCTGTTTCATGTCTAGCACAGGAAGGTCATGGTTTTACTTTTGACAAAGACTGCTGTTCTATTTATTTAAGAAATAAAATAGTCGCACGTGGTTTCATGATCGACAGTCTCTATCATTTACATATGGATGTATCTGTGAATATTACCGAGCAAGAAGTAAGTGCCAAAGGATCCAAAAGATCTAGAGATGAGATAAACCAAAGATATTTGTGGCACCTCAGACTTGGCCATATTGGAGAGGATAGGATGAACAAAATGGATAAAGATGGGCTTCTCGGCTCATTGACTTCCGAGTCATATCCAGTTTGCGAGTCCTGTCTTCAAGAAAAAATGGCTAGATTGCCCTTTGTAGGACATGGGGAGAGGACCACTGAAATACTTACCCTAGTACATACAAATGTATGTGGCCCATTCGATGTGCCAGCCAGGGGACGTTATTCTTACTTCATTACCTTTACCGATGATTATTCACGATATGGGTATGTGTATCTTATGAGACACAAGTCTGAATCTTTTGAAAAGTTCAAAGAGTTCAAGAATGAAGTAGAAAAACAAACCGAAAAATCTCTGAAGGCTCTTCGATCAGATCGAGGAGGAGAATACCTTAGTGGGGAATTTCGGGACTATCTCAAAGAAAATGGCATAGTCTCACAATGGACACCTCCGGGTAGACCTCAACTCAACGGGGTGTCAGAGAGGAGGAATCGGACCCTGTTGGACATGGTCAGGTCCATGATGAGCTTCACTGATTTACCTATGTTCCTTTGGGGAGATGCCTTACTCACAGCGATTTATTTATTGAATAGAGTTCTCTCTAAATCCGTTCCTACCACACCGTATGAGATATGGCATGGTAAGAAACCAAGTCTGGGTCATCTCAAGATTTGGGGATGTCCGGCCCACGTCAAAAGACTACAGGCGGACAAGTTAGAGGCTAGGACCATAAGTGCTCGTTTTATAGGATATCCTAAAGAGTCATTAGGATACAATTTTTACGTCTCAGAGGATCACAATGTGTTTGTGAGCCGTCATGCCATCTTCTTGGAAAATCAGTTTATCCTTGATAGAGACAGTGGGAGGAAAATTGAGCTTGAAGAGAAAGTCTCTGAAAAGCAACGAGTCATGGATCCTATAGAACCCATTCATAAAGAGCCAGTACACGATGTCCCTCGACCACCTCGTAGATCTAGTAGGGTCTCTCATCCTCCCGATAGATACTTAGGTATACTAGAAGAGGATACCGAGGAAATATTCCTAGTGGGAGATAGGGATCACATACAGGATCCCAAAACCTACAACGAGGCGATATCTGATATCGATTCCGAGAAATGGCTGGAAGCTATGAAGTCAGAGTTAGACTCCATGCATTCCAACCAAGTCTGGACCTTAGTAGACCCACCAGAAGGTATTGTACCTATTGGATGCAAATGGATCTACAAGAGGAAGATAGGTTCGGATGGAGAGGTAGAGACCTATAAGGCAAGGCTTGTGGCAAAAGGGTATAGTCAGCGCGAGGGCATTGACTATCAGGAGACCTTTTCACCTGTAGCCACGCTAAAATCCATCCGAACATTGCTTGCCATTGCAGCATTTCATGATTATGAAATCTGGCAGATGGATGTGAAAACTACTTTCCTGAATGGATATCTTAATGAAGATATCTATATGGAACAGCCTTTGGGTTTCACTTCCAGTGATGGAGATCACAAGGTCTGCAAGCTGCAAAGGTCCATCTATGGACTAAAGCAAGCATCTCGGAGTTGGAACACTCGTTTCGATGATGCAATCAAAATGTTTGATTTCATCAAAAACGAAGAGGAACCGTGTGTTTACAAAAAGGTTAGTGGGAGTGCTGTCGTTTTTCTCGTACTGTACGTTGATGACATTCTCCTGATTGGGAATGATATTCCCATGCTAACCTCGGTCAAGGTCTGGTTGTCAAAAGAATTCTCCATGAAAGACCTTGGGAAAGCATCCTATATTTTGGGAATAAAGGTCTATAGAGATAGATCTAAAAGGATGCTTGGCCTTTCACAGAAAATGTACATAGAGGAGGTGCTGAAGAGGTTCAGCATGGAAAACTCCAAGAGGGGTCTCTTACCCCTTAGGCACGGAATTCATCTCTCCAAGAAGATGTGCCCCAACACATCTGAAGAGATTCAACGCATGAGCAAGATTCCCTATGCATCGACAATAGGAAGCCTCATGTATGCCATGCTGTGTACACGACCTGATATAGCTCTTGCTGTGAGTGTCACAAGCAGATATCAGTCGAATCTAGGTGAAGAACACTGGACAGCTGTGAAGAATATTCTTAAGTACTTGAGAAGAACTAAAGATTTATTCTTGGTTTTTGGAGGATCATCAGAGTTAAAGGTAGAAGGGTACACAGATTCAGACTTCATGACTGATGTCGATGACAGGAAGTCAACATCTGGATATGTGTTCTTGTGCAATGGTGGTACGGTAAATTGGAAGAGTTCTAAACAACCGATCATTGCTGATTCTACTATGGAAGCTGAATACATCGCCGCCTCTGAAGCTGCTAAGGAAGGCTTCTGGTTCAAGAAATTCATTGCAGAGTTGGACGTGATGACATCAGATGCCATAACACTCTACTGCGATAATAATGGCGCCATAGCCCTTGCTAAGGAGCCAAGGTCTCATCAGAAGTCTAAGCATATAAAGCGGCGCTTCCATCTCATACGCGACTATGTTGAGAAAAAATATGTAAAGGTGCAGAGAGTAGACTCCGCGGATAACGTGGCGGACCCGTTCACTAAGCAGCTGAGTCAGCAAAAGACTGAAGCCCACCTTGAGAAGATGGGCCTAAGATATATGACCAATTGGCTTTAGTGCAAGTGGGAGATTGTTAGATGTATGCCCTAGAAGCCAATTTGGTTGACACATTGTTGATTCTAGGGACATAATTTTGTACTTGACTGTTTATTATTGAATAAATAAAAGGCATCTTTTCATTCATATTATTTATGTGTCTATGAATCGTCCAAGGAATTAATAAGATGATGATACATATTCTCAAGAGTTGAGAATTTGAGCCATGTATCATTGGTGATTAATTTCTAAATGCTCCTGATCAATGGATCATCACGAGGACGGTGATCGATCCGATCAGTGCACAGATCACTTTCCTTATGGATGGACGAGACTTGAGTCCACAGTGTAGGGACACTGAAGTGATAGTGCAGGTGCTTGTTAGAGAACAAGGGTACTGAGCGTGACCAAGACAAGAAGTCACTTGGATGTCTATCCACTCGTCAGTGACTTGCTTGATGTTGCAGTAGTGTGACTGGTCCTTTGACCTGCGGTGCTTCGGCTACTCACAGTGAGGTTATTGTAGTTTGACTGCACACATACATGGTCTCTAGCCATATGGGTCCATGCAGTGTAGATTGGCTGCAGTAAGTTCACTGTAGGAGTAGGGTATGCACCTATAAGGAATCTATCGACCTTGATAGAAGAGGAGTGATCCTATGTGATTTGTTAGACTGAGTTCTAAGACCTTGGCTAGGGCAGTAATATAAAGTGGAAAAAGAGTTTTCCACTATCGAACTCAAGTCAAATAAATCTTGACATATAACAGACGATGGGGTTTGACGAGTTGTCCATGACCTCCGTCCTGTAGGGATCCACGATAGTAGGACTGTATCACACGTTAACTGCACCTAGACGTTCATCTTTCTATTCTACTGGGTAGCCACTACATGCTGCTAGGTGTCACTGGTGGATGGTGGGACTCATAGGGATTATCTTGATGATCGATAAACCCTAATGAGTTGAGTTGGAATCGTTCCAACCCATTGAAAGGAGTTTTCAATGATATTGTGATAGAGATCATAATATATCTCACTACCAGTCAGAGTAGAACCTATGGAGTCACACACACTAGAAGTATTGACCGATCCGATGGTTGAAAAGTGATTATGAATCACAAGTAATCAATTTGATTGATAAGAAGTTGAAGAAGGAACAAAGGAAATTAATTAATTGGACTTAAAACAAGAGTCCTACTTCGGGTAGGATTCCTAGAGTCCTAATTGGATTAGGACTGGGAATCCTAGTTGGAGTAGGACTGAAATTCCTACTTGGAATAGGATTCCTGCAATCCTAATGAGATTAGGAGTTTTGAATCAAAATTGGATTTCTACTTGGAGTAGGATTCCTAGAGTCCTAATCGGATTAGGACTTCGGATTCAAATAGAGTCCTAATTGGATTAGGACTAAAAATAAATATGTCCTAATTTGGATTAGGGTTTCTTAAGTCACAATTAATTATTAATCTAATGAATCAATAAGACTCCTAATTGGATTAGGATTGAAGAGTTCAATTGAGTCAAAATTGATTTAAGTTCTAATTGGATTAGGACTTACCTAGATTGGATCCTAATTGGTTCACCCTTGGGCTAAGCCTAATTGGATTAGGGCTTGACCACATTAGGGCATTTCAAACCCTACTTAATGTGGATTAGGGTTAACCATGAGGAGGGGAATATGCCCCTCCCTTTTCCATGTGGAGAAGGGAGAAGAGAAAGGTAATTACTCTAGGGCTCCTAGATTGTAGGAGCCCTAGATGGTTATAAAAAGGGGCAAAGGGGGCCGGCGCCCTAGATGAGCTCTCCCTCTCCTCTTCCAAGCCGTGGCCACCCCTCTCCCTTCCTTGGTTCAGCCGCCATCAGCAAAGGGAAAAAGAAGAGGAGGCGTCACCCTCCTCTTGGTCTTCTTCCTTGGCTCCAACGCAGGGAGAAAAAGAAAGGCTGCAAGGGGCTTCGTTCTTCTTCCTCTTCTTCATCCTTCTTCTTCCTCCTCTCAAGCACAATCAAGGGTTGATTGAAAGAGAGGAAATCAGCCATCAAAAGAAGTCTTTGCAAGGGAGCTAGCACCCCGGGAAGACAAGAGAGCTTTGATCGGATCACTGCTTCGTGTGGATACCCGTAGAGGCCGGGCACTTGAACGGCTTCAAGCGAACCTTCATCCTAGACCACGAACTTCAGTTTGCGGTGATCATCTACCCGCACAAGGTGAAGATCTGATCTTCTAAATGCATTTAAAAGTTTTAATTCTTATCTAATTACGAAAGGTCTCGAAACAACGTTCATGCGATGAACGTTGATCCCGCACATGCCCCCTTTCCGCTGCCATCTGATTTTTGTTTTGAAATATCAGCGGCATGGGCGGGTTCCCAACACTTAATGTCATATTGGCATGTAATAAAAACATACCTTTTGATGCAACACTTGCATCAGGCTTCACACTTGCATGAAAGCTCTTGCAGTTCCTTTTCCAATGCCCCGTCTTGCTGCAGTGGAAACAGGTACCGGGTCCAGAGATTTTCTTTTCCTTCTTCTTTTTGATGCGACTCTTAGGGTTTATTTTTTTCTTTGAACCCTTGTTGCCCGTTTTCTTCTTTGAGCTCTCACCAACAAGAAGGATCGGACCCTTGTCCTTCTTGATGTGAGACTCTGTTGTTTTCAGCACATTTAGAAGCTCAGGCAGGGAGGAATTTAGTTTGTTCATGTGATAATTCACAACAAACTGCGAGAATGAGTCGGATAGTGATTGCAGGATCAAATCCTGACTGAGCTCACTGTCCATAGCAAAGCCAAGTTGACTCAATCGAGTGATTAAGTCTATAACCTTTAAATAGTGGTCTTGCACAGACGATCCCTCGATCATTCTTGCACGGAACAACTGCTTAGATATCTCATATCTAGCAGTTCTGCTCTGCTCACCATATAACTCCTTCAAGTTAAGGAGTATGGAGTGAGTATCCATGCTATCATGCTGCCTCTGCAATTTATTATTCATAGAAGCAAGCATGATACATTTGACAGTCAAACTGTCATTTTTCCACATACGATATGTGGCCAATTCCTTCTCAGTTGCATCTTCCCCTGCTGACCCTAGGTCAGGGGTTTCAAGAATGTAGGAAAGTTTTTCTTGTGTGAGAACAATCTTTAAATTCCTCAACCAGTCCACATAGTTGGGACCAGTCAATTTGTTTGTATCTAAGATACCTCTAAGTGAGAGTGAAGATGCCATTTTTGCAGAATTAATCTATAATTACAAAGAACACTAATATAAGCAGACCAATCATGATGACATGTATTCAATCAGAAAAGGACTTTTATCTAATTGTTACTCCCACTATTTTTATTGAATATCATAACCCTCAAGTATGATGAACGAGAAAATACTAATTTTCTTAGTGGGGTTGAGATCCAAATTCCTTATAAAAGACCTTGTGGGAATCACAACAAGCCCTTATAAGTTCAAAGGTAGGAAATTCTTTCCAATTGCATCCCATGCAATTTCCAACTTTATTCTGTCCTCTAGCACACATATAGTCTTGTGGGAATCACAACAAACTATTGTGTCTAGTTAAGTCAAACCCTTCATTTTTATACAGTCATATTTGAATAATGCTGCCCTTGTGGAAATCACAACAAGGCAACATATTAAAATATGCCATATGCATCATATGCACCAAGATATTACAATATCAATCCCTAATACTAGTCTTGTGGGAATCACAACAAGCTAGCATAGATATTGACATAATAATATCTAAGCATGAAGGAAGGACCTTTATAGTGTTATATCAGCAATTAGCTTTTACATGGAGGTCAATCAAATAGTTGGCCAGGTAAGCAGATGGGAGGCTCTCCTTACTTAGTAAGGTCCTAATTAAATAACCACCTGTAGCCTCTTTCCTAGACACCAACTTAGTCAATTGATTCAGAATGGCTCAGCTTAAAGCAATTAACACTACGACTTAATTATGAATTTAGTGAGGGCTTTCAAATAGTAGTATCTTACTAACATTAAGCTCAACCATAAAGGACAATCAAATAATTGGCCAGGAAAGCAGGTGGGAGGCACCCTTCACTCAGAGAGTGAGGTCCTAATTAAGTAACCACCTGTGGCTTCCTTCCTAGACACCAACTGAGTCGATTGTTCCAGAATGGGTCAGCCCAAAGTTTTCATACTACTATATTGGTCTCATTGCACATTCTATAATTTAGCACTAGCAATTATACTATGCTACAACATGAATATAACACTATCTCATGGCATAAACTAATCATGCGTACAAACAACCTAGCTATCTCATAGCATCAAGATAATAGCATGTATTATCATTTGGTTAAACTGATTAAGGGTGGCTCTGATACCACTGTTGGGGTTCCCAGTGCCCTAGGGCGCAGCGGAAGATACGGGATTATAAAATTTCTTATAAAACCCATTATATGAAACCCTAATAAGCTAAGATCACCTTAATAGTATAACCAAATAATGTACAAAATATAATCTTGGTATAGAAGAATACCTATCACGCTATATCCAATATATCTGAAGATGTCCTAAGGTGCCCAAATGTTCACCCTCCAATGTTGATCCACACAGGAATGGGTTCAAGACTCTAGCTCCACCAAAACTTGATTCTAGTTGTTCAATCCTTCCAAAGGATTTAATTGGCTGATTTTCCTTCACTTCCTTCTTCCTTTCTGTGGAGTGATTGATTAAAACCCCATTTGATTTTGATGAGCTCAAAGCATTTGAGTATATCTTTTAATTACTAATGAATTCAATTGAGTGTTTCAGTGAAAATCCTGTCTAAGTGTCCCAAGACTTGGTTCATAATTATTGGATAAGTTAAGGAGTCTGTTTGAACCAATGTCTGAGACTCGAGTCGACTCCCGAGTATCACGAGTCGACTCCAAGCGTATCAAGTTCACTGGCACGAGCTCGAGTCGACTCCAGATGAGTACGAGTCGACTCCGACTGAGAACAGACAGAAGAACAGAAAGGATCAACTCAATACCTGTCAACGAGTCGACTCCTGAAGTGCGCGAGTCGACTCCAATGTTCACCAAGTCGACTCCAGGGAAGTAAGAGTCGACTCCAAGCAGTCACAGGCAGAAAAGTCAGAGAGCAGTTTTCGGGTCTGAGATTCGAGTCGACTCCAGTGGAACGCGAGTCGACTCCGATGGTTGACAAGTCGACTCCAAATAAAGCAAGAGTCGACTCTCAGCGGTACACAAAGAAAGTCAGAGACCATTTTATGGACTCTGAGATTCGAGTCGACTCCCGCAATACGCGAGTCGACTCCAAGACACCGCGACCCCAAGACAGACAGAAAACCAAGTTACTGCCTCTGAGATTCGAGTCGACTCCCAGACAGCTCGAGTCGACTCCAAGACAGCTTCACGTCAAAAGGCAGAAGACCATCTTTCGGAAACTGAGAGCCGAGTCGACTCCAAGAAAGTTCGAGTCGACTCCAAGACTGGACGAGCCAAAAGACAGAGGATCGGGAGTTCGGGCTCTGAGATTCGAGTCGACTCCCAGGACAGTCGAGTCGACTCGAGTGGACAAAATTCAAAATTGGATCCACGGACTTCAGTGAATGAGCCGACTCCAAAATTGCCAAGTCAGCTCCAGAAGTTGACGAGTCGACTCCAGGTCAAGACGAGTCGACTCCCAGTCGTGAAGGCAACTTTAATTCAAATTTGGAACAGTTGCCGAGTCGACTCCGGAAAAGCTTGAGTCGACTCCCGCTACAGCCGAGTCGACTCCTGATCGCGCGAGTCGACTCCAACCCACCAACGGTCATATTGTCAGGCTGCGCAGAGTGTTCAGAACGGGCAGAAAAAGCACTCTAACGGCTAGTTTCCGTGGGGGTTGGCTTAAATAGCCACAGAGGACTATAGCAAGAAAAAGAACAACTATTTCACTCCAACTAATCAAGCATTCAAGCTCTGCAACGTGCTCTTCAACGAAAAGGAAGAAGATCTGCATTTACTGCTTCCAACTACATCTTCCCAGCAATTAAAGCCTCCTTCTCCTGCATTCAAGTCGACTACTCTTTCAAGAGGAGACCAGAAGTTTAAGAAGCCATTCCTCATCTCCAATCTAAAAGCATTTGAGGCTTCTTAACTTCATTTATTGTTCATATTGTTTTCATCTGCTTTTTGAGAAGCTCATTTTCTGTTTTCTTTCTACAACTTGTATTTACTTGGTTCAATCGGGGACTGAATCAAGGGGATTGAGGTTGGTTGGTGAGCCGAGTTAAAACCAACGTGTGTAAGGGTTCGATTGTGATCCCGGAAAAACAATCGGGGGTGGTTCTAGTCGGTGAGCCTGGGAAAACCGACCGAGTTCGTTGTGAGCTCGTAAAACAACAAGTTTGGTTGTGAGCTTAGAAAACAACCGGCTGTAATCCAAGGGGATTATAGTGAATTCCCAAGTGAGACTTGGGGAGTGGACGTAGGAGCAAGGGTTAGCTCCGAACCACTATAAAACTTGTGTTTGTGATTGATTGTCTCTCCTTCTTCTCATTTCATATTACTCACAGCACATAGTAATTAATTAAATAACTTGCAATAGTTTTTAATTAATCATCCATAACATTTTAAATTATCTAAATTATTTTAAAACCCAATTCACCCCCCTCTTGGGTTGTCTATCTGGGCAACAAGTGGTATCAGAGCCTAAACTCTTCCACCCAAGAGTAAAAGATCGAAATGACAACCCCATTTGGATCTTCCCACATTGAGGGTCAGTCCACCCAAAGACCCCCATTCTTTAATGGGTCTGACTACTCATATTGGAAGGCTAGGATGAGAATATTCATCCAAGCCCAAGACTATGAGATGTGGACTATTGTAGTAAATGGGCCATACATCCCATCCATATATGTAGATGGTGTCAAGGTACCCAAACTAAAAACGGATTGGGATGAACATGACATGAGGAAGGCACAACTAAACTCTAAAGCTATGAATGTGTTTTATTGTGCCTTAGATAGAAATGAATTCAATAGGGTCTCTACTTGCAACTCTGCAAAAGAGATTTGGGATAGACTTGAAGTGACCCATGAGGGCACAAATCAAGTTAAAGAATCCAAAATAAATATACTGGTTCATAAGTATGAACTATTTAGAATGGATTCTAATGAGACAATCACTAGCATGTTCACTAGGTTTACAGACATTGTCAATGGCCTAAAAAGCCTTGGCAAGAGCTATACTAACAGTGATCTTGTCAGAAAAATCCTTCAGTGTCTACCTAGGTCGTGGGAAGCTAAAGTGACGGCAATCCAAGAAGCCAAGGACTTGAACAAGTTACCACTAGAGGAGCTTCTTGGATCCCTAATGACGCACGAGCTAACCATGAAGCAACACAACGAGGAAGAGTCCTCCCATAAGAAAAAGGTAATAGCTCTAAAATCTACTTCATCTAACAAGGACTTATCTTGCAGTAGCAGCAGTGACGAAGAAGAGGATGAGGAAGATGATGGTGAGGCTCTTCTTGTGCGCAAGTTCAAGAGATTCATCAACCATAAGAAGTCCTATCATCAAAGGAGAGGCCCCTCAAATTTCTACCGCAAGGACAAAGGTAAGGAAAGGGAAAATGAGGGGATTGGGTGTTACGAGTGCAAGAAGCCGGGTCACATAAGAGCTGAATGCCCTTTACTGAAAAAGGGGAGCAAGTACAAAAAGAAGAAGGCTCTTGTCACGACTCTATCCGACTCCGACTCATCATCCTCTTCATCGGATGAGGAACAAGAGGAAAAGGCCAATCTCTGCTTCATGGCCAATGAAAGTGAGGTAACATCCGAATCACCTTTAGATTTTACTTTTGATGAGCTTTATGATGCTTTTAATGAATTAATGATAGAATATAAGGCAATAAATCTGAAGAATAAAGAACTAAAAATAGCTAATCAATCATACATACTTAAGTACGATAAATTAGTTAAGGATAAGGACTTAATCACCAAAGAAAATATGGAACTTAAGACAAGCAATAAACTTTTAACTCAAAAGACTAATACCTTAACTAAAGAAAATGAAAGGCTAAATAAAGAAACATTAGAACCCAAAAACCATAAACAAATCCTAAACAAGGATCTCACAAAAGAACTTAATGATCTAAAAGCAGAAAATCAAACACTAACTAAAGAACTTAACAAATACAAACCCTTAGTTGAAAAATTTACCTATAGTTCTGAAAAGTTAAACATGATACTTAATAGTCAACGAGCCGTATTTAATAAAGCGGGGTTAGGATATAAACCAAGAAATAAACAAAAACTTCTTAGTAACTTCTTTGTTAAAGCTGGGGAAACTAAAACTAAGAAAATAACCTGCTTTTGTTGTGGAACTATCGGACATAAGGTAAATGTATGTGACTATAGGAAAAGTAAAACAAAAAGGAAAATAAAAAGGGTATGGGTTCCAAAAGGAACCAACTTGACTAACCATGAAGGACCCAAGAAAACTTGGGTACCTAAGATGACATGATTTGCTTGTGTAGGAGTGTCTTGCAGCCAAGGTCAACAAAAACTGCTGGTATTTGGATAGTGGCTGCTCAAGGCACATGACGGGTGATAAAGATCAATTCTTCACCCTCGAAGCTAAGAAGGGAGGTGCTGTGACTTTTGAAGACAACAACCAAGGTCACATCATTGGTATTGGTAAAGTTCAAATCACCCCTTCTACTTTTATAGATAATGTTAGATATGTTGATGGTCTTAAGCATAACTTGTTAAGCATTAGTCAATTATGTGATAAAGGATATGATGTTATGTTTAAACCATCACTATGCATTATAACAAATCCTAATGATAATAGTTTAGTTTTTAAAGGGATTAGGCGTGGAAATGTATATGTTGTAGACCTAGAAGATCTTGCAAAACATAACCAATGTTTAGTTGTTAATGAAACTAAAGAAAATGATGCTAGTTGGTTATGGCACCGTAAGTTAGGTCATGCAAGCATGGACACAATAACTAAACTAGTTAAAAGAGACTCCGTGATAGGTTTGCCAAAATTAAAATTTGAAAAGAACAAAATATGTGAAGCATGTCAATTTGGCAAACAATCTAGGAACTCATTTAAATCCATAAAATGTGTCTCTACGTCTAGACCTCTAGAATTATTACATATGGATCTATTCGGTCCAACTAGAACAACAAGCCTAGGTGGAAATAAATATGGTCTAGTCATTGTAGATGATTATTCTAGGTACACATGGGTCATGTTCCTAGCACATAAGGATCAAGCATTTTCTGTCTTTAAGAAATTCCATAAAGAAGTAACCAATGCTAGAGATAACTCAGTAATAGCTATTAGAAGTGACCATGGTACCGAATTCGAAAATCAGTCATTTGAGGAGTTTTGTAGTAAAAAGGGGATAACCCATAATTTTTCAGCTCCTAGGACACCACAACAAAATGGAGTTGTGGAAAGAAAAAATAGAACACTAGAAGAAATGGCTAGAACTATGTTATGTGAAAGTAACCTCCTTAAGTACTTTTGGGGAGAAGCCATTAATACTTCTTGCCATATATTAAATAGAGTTTTGTTAAGACCCATTATAAAGAAAACACCTTATGAACTTTGGAAAAACAGAAAACCAAAAGTTAATTACTTTCATGTTTTTGGATGTAGGTGTTTTGTTCATAATAATGGGAAAGATAATCTAGATAAATTTGACTCTAAATCAGATGAAGGAATATTCTTAGGTTATTCTATAACTAGTAAAGCCTATAGAGTCTTTAATAAAAGAACCTTAGTTATAGAAGAATCTATACATGTTGTTTTTGATGACTCTAGTGACATCTCGTCTAGTAAGAAGATTAATTTTGATGATGATGTTGAAATACTTGAAGAAAAGATAGATGAGATGGGATTTCAAGATAATAATCAAAAGTTGATTGAAGGAGAATCATCAAGCCAAGAGGGTATTGTGGATCATGGGCTAACTAAAGCTTGGAGGTATGCTCATGGGCATCCTAAGGAACTAATTCTAGATGATCCATCTCAACCCGTTAGGACTAGAGCATCCCTTAGGAATTTGAATAACCATCTAGCTTTTGTTTCACACTTTGAGCCCAAACATATAGAAGAAGCCGAAAATGATGTAAATTGGATAAATGCAATGCAAGAAGAACTAAACCAATTTACTAGAAACAAAGTGTGGAATCTAGTAGAGAGACCTTCTGAATATCCAATTATAGGTACTAAATGGATATATAAAAATAAGCTAGATGAAAATGGAATTGTTATAAGGAATAAGGCTAGACTAGTAGCAAAGGGTTATAATCAAGAAGAAGGCATAGATTTTGATGAAACCTTTGCTCCCGTAGCTAGACTTGAGGCTATTAGATTATTATTAGCATATGCATGCTCTAAGGACTTCAAACTATATCAAATGGATGTAAAAAGTGCTTTTTTAAATGGGTATATTAATGAGGAGGTATATGTAGAACAACCTCCTGGTTTTGAAAATCATCAATATCCCAATCATGTATATAAACTAAACAAAGCACTTTATGGTTTAAAACAAGCACCTAGAGCATGGTATGAGAGGCTTAGCAAATTCCTATTAGAACATGAATTCTCTAGGGGAAATGTAGATACAACATTATTTCTGAAAAAGCAAAATAAGGATATGTTATTAGTACAGATTTATGTTGATGATATCATTTTCGGTGCTACTAACAATCGCCTCTGCGAAGAGTTTGCTGATTTGATGCAGAGTGAGTTTGAGATGAGCATGATGGGAGAGCTGAACTACTTCCTCGGGCTTCAAATCAAACAGTCTGAAGGAGGCATCTTCATCAATCAAGCTAAATATATCAAGGAGATGCTCAAGAAGTTTGATATGGAGGGAAACAAATCAATCAGCACCCCCATGAGCTCATCATGCAAATTAGACCAAGATGAATCAGGTAAATCTGTAGATCAAAAACTTTATAGAGGTATGATAGGATCTTTACTGTATCTTACTGCAAGTAGACCTGATATTATGTTTAGTGTGTGCATGTGTGCTAGATATCAGGCTAATCCTAAAGAAACACACCTAGCTGCAGTTAAGAGAATTTTTAAATACTTAATAGGAACTAAGAACATAGGGCTATGGTACTCTAAAGAATCTAGCCTAAACTTAATAGGATACACAGATTCAGACTTCGCTGGATGTAAGCTTGATAGAAAAAGTACCAGCGGGTCGTGTCAATTTTTAGGAGAAAACCTTATCTCATGGTTTAGCAAGAAACAAAACTCGGTTGCATTATCCACTGCAGAAGCTGAATATGTTGCAGCCGGAAGTTGTTGTGCTCAAATCTTATGGATTAAACAACAGTTAGAAGATTATGGCATTAAACAAGATAAAATTTCCATTAATTGTAATAATACAAGTGCCATAATCTAACAAAAAATCCAATTCAACATTCAAGAACTAAACACATTGAGATAAGACATCACTTCATAAGAGATCATGTATTGAATGGTGATGTGACACTCCAATTTGTTTGTACTGATAATCAATTAGCAGATATTTTTACAAAACCCCTAAGTGAAGAGAGGTTTAGTGTGCTTAGGAGGGGATTAGGAGTGATTGATCCATCCTAGTGGTAGTTTCCACTAGATTCATTGATTTTGATGATTACAATGTGGTTAAAATAGAGTTCCTTTTCAATGATCATCAAATCAGATCTTAATTAGGTGATTTTCCCTCATTTGGCACGATTATAGCATGATTTTTAGGTGCGTGCCAAGGTTAGAGACGACTCGAGTAAGTTACAGAGCCGGCTCCTAAGGGGGAGTCGACTCGCGCATTGGCGGGAGTCGACTCGCAAAGATGGCAGCAGAGGGGGAGTCGACTCGCATATTGTCGGGAGTCGACTCGAGGCCTACAGGCGCATAAGGAGAGTCGACTCGCGCATATTCTGGAGTCGACTCGAGGTCGAGTCGACTCGCGACTCAGTGGAGTCGACTCGCAGTCGGGATCCGACTTTTTAACCCTAGGTTTGTCGTTTCGAAAACACTTTTCTCTCAAGCCGCCACTGTTCAAAAAGCCCTAGAGCCGACTCCTAGGTCGTCCCCGATCGTCTCCAACCCTTTTTCCGTCGATTTTTCACCGGTTCTTAGGGTTTTCGTCCGTTCCTAGGTCGTCTCCGGTCCGTCCCAAGCTTCCTCCGTCAACCCTTCTCCGTCCTTTAGGTTCTTCATTCCATTTTAGGTCAAAATGCCACGTAAGACCGTGGTTAGGAAGAGGTCCCATCCCGAGGCCGGTCCCGAGCGGCGCTCCAAGGCGCGGCACGATCCCGCGAGGCAACCACCTCCGGCTCGTTCCCCGCCTAGGGGCGGTTCCCGCGAGGCCATTGGCCGGGAAGGTCGTCTCCACCGGGAGGTATGTCGATTTCGACTTCCTCTCCCGGGAAGGGTTCACCATAGGTGAAAGACTTAGGGTCCAGGGCTTAGAGTTCTTCCTTACATTGGACCTCCCCACATATCCAGGGCTCGTTAGAGAGTTTTACGGTACCGTCCATCGGGGAGATGGGGGTATCGAGGGCACAGTAGCCGGTGTCCCTGTGTTTGTCACGGAGGATCTTATTGGCCACATCCTCCACCTTCCACTAGTAGGGGTGGCTCCCACACATCCCGAGGACAGAGTTGAGGCCCTTACGGCCGTTCTCGGCATCCACCCCAGTCACCCGTAGACGAGGTATCCGCCAGCTCACTACCGATTGAGATGCGGATCCTCTTGAGTATACTGTCTAGGTCCATCTTCCCCTAAGACAGGGAGATTTGATTTTGTAAATGAGAGGGACCTAGCTCTTATGTTCTATATGCTTCATGACACCCCAATCAACTTCCCTAAACTCATATATCGATACATGTGTGAGCCCCTAGATAGACCTAGGCTCACCCTCCCATATGGCATGATATTCACCCTTCTGTTTAGGGAGTACGAGGTTCCCATTCCTGAGGGGGAGCCCTTTCGCGCTTTTGCGATGGACTGATCGACGCGTGCGGGGACCCTACACAGGATGGGGTTTCGGAAGAGAGAGGGGGTATGGGTTAGGAAGTCTACCCTCACCGCTCAGACCACCAGACCTCACCCAGTCCTGAGCCCGATTCAGACTACCCCAGACCTTCCAGACCTTCCATCCACTCCTCCTGCTCCTACCACCTCCCGCCGGACCTTCCTCCTCGCACCACCCTCTATGGCGGTCCGGATTGATCCTGAGCAGCTCCGGGAGCTGCGACAGGAGATAGTCAGAGAGGTGAGGGATGAGCTGCTTCGGGAGCTCCGAGGTGCGGTGCCTGCTCCCACTCCTGCACCCGTATCTTCTCAGTTGGTCCCTTCCTTGACAGCCGTGACTGACATGACGGCTCATGTACGGGAAGAGATCTACAATGTCCGGAGTTTGGTCCAGGCCCAGTTCCAGAGCATGAGTGAGGTCACGAGCACCACTCGACAAGATGCGAGAGGACATAGGTCGTGACATGCACACCACCACCGAGGGGCCGAGCGCTTGTCGAATGTACTCATCGACAAGCTGGACGCACTTCAGACGTCAGTGACTGGGCTTCAGACGTCGGTGACTGAGCTCTCCACTACACATAGCAGAGCCACTACGTCTATTATCACGCAGCTCGGACATGTTACAGATGCAGTCACCCTCCTCATGGAGCAGAGCCGATTGAGAGGAGGAGCACCATCCTCGAGAGGAGGAGCCACATCCTCGAGAGGAGGAGCCACCCTCATCGAGAGGGGGAGATACATCCTCGAGGGGGGATCTTCATCCTCGAGGAGACCATAGATGTTCCTTTTGTTTTGTTTTGTATTGTTTTGCTTTACTTATTGTATGCTCAAATGTATTCACATTCATATCAATACAATGAGTAGACATCTTATCTTCATTCCTGTGCCATTTGATGATTGGTTGTGCCATTTGTGCCATTGATTGTGTGTGATTACCTCCTTTTTGATATGATGACAAAAGGGGGAGAAATATGTATAAATATGTAAAAGGGGAGAAACATGGATAAAATATGTAAAAGAAATCAATAAAAAGATAAACTCTTAAAAACACACACAAATTTGTTCTAAGTGGATTCGGTACCTCGAGGCTCATTATCTCTCTTTTGGGGCTCCTAATGGAGTAATCTCCAGAATCTATTCAAGGATATTCGGAGATTAGCTGAATCCTACTCATGAACAAATTGACAGATTTTCCCTCTAAAAATCAAAAAAATTCAGTTCAAAACTTCAAAGCATTAAAAGGAAATTCAGAGAATCAAAACATAGATGGATGCATATGTTGAGGGGGAGAATCTGAATTTTAATCAAACTAAATGATTAATGACATATAAGCCAAACAATTGATTGCATAATATGAAGGCTTATATAATTCCAAATGAAAAGGGGAGCTTTAACTCCGAAATTTAATGTTTCACTTCTTTCAAGCTTGGATAAATTGAATTACCAGACATTTGAATTCATTTATGGATTTTATTTCATTATTTATTGAGCAATTCATTTTACATATACTCAATGTTTTGTCATCATCAAAAAGGGGGAGATTGTGGAGTGATTGATTAAAACCCCATTTGATTTTGATGAGCTCAAAGCATTTGAGTATATCTTTTAATTACTAATGAATTCAATTGAGTGTTTCAGTGAAAATCCTGTCTAAGTGTCCCCAAGACTTGGTTCATAATTATTGGATAAGTTAAGGAGTCTGTTTGAACCAATGTCTGAGACTCGAGTCGACTCCCGAGTATCACGAGTCGACTCCAAGCGTATCAAGTTCACTGGCACGAGCTCGAGTCGACTCCAGATGAGTACGAGTCGACTCCGACTGAGAACAGACAGAAGAACAGAAAGGATCAACTCAAAACCTGTCAACGAGTCGACTCCCGAAGTGCGCGAGTCGACTCCAATGTTCACCAAGTCGACTCCAGGGAAGTAAGAGTCGACTCCAAGCAGTCACAGGCAGAAAAGTCAGAGAGCAGTTTTCGGGTCTGAGATTCGAGTCGACTCCAGTGGAACGCGAGTCGACTCCGATGGTTGATAGGTCGACTCCAAAGAAAGCAAGAGTCGACTCTCAGCGGTACACAAAGAAAGTCAGAGACCATTTTATGGACTCTGAGATTCGAGTCGACTCCCGCAATACGCGAGTCGACTCCAAGACACCGCGACCCAAGACAGACAGAAAACCAAGTTACTGCCTCTGAGATTCGAGTCGACTCCCAGACAGCTCGAGTCGACTCCAAGACAGCTTCACGTCCAAAAGGCAGAAAGACCATCTTTCGGAAACTGAGAGCGAGTCGACTCCAAGGAACTTCGAGTCGACTCAAGACTGGACGAGCCAAAAGACAGAGGATCGAGAGTTCGGGCTCTGAGATTCGAGTCGACTCCCCAGGACAGTCGAGTCGACTCGAGTGGACAAAATTCAAAATTGGGATCCACGGACTTCAGTGAATGAGCCGACTTCCAAAATTGCCCAAGTCAGCTCCAGAAGTTGACGAGTCGACTCCAGGTCAAGACGAGTCGACTCCCAGTCGTGAAGGCAACTTTAATTCAAATTTGGGAACAGTTGCCGAGTCGACTCCGGAAAAGCTTGAGTCGACTCCCGCTACAGCCGAGTCGACTCCTGATCGTGCGAGTCGACTCCAACCCACCAACGGTCATATTGTCAGGCCTGCGCAGAGTGTTCAGAACGGGCAGAAAAGCACTCTAACGGCTAGTTTCCGTGGGGGTTGGCTTAAATAGCCACAGAGGACTGTAGCAAGAAAAGAACAACTATTTCACTCCAACTAATCAAGCATTCAAGCTCTGCAACGTGCTCTTCAACCGAAAAAGAGGAAGATCTGCATTTACTGCTTCCAACTACATCTTCCCAGCAATTAAAGCCTCCTTCTCCTGCATTCAAGTCGACTACTCTTTCAAGAGGAGACCCAGAAGTTTAAGAAGCCATTCCTCATCTCCAATCTAAAAGCGTTTGAGGCCTTCTTAACTTCATTTATTGTTCATATTGTTTTCATCTGCTTTTTGAGAAGCTCATTTTCTGTTTTCTTTCTACAACTTGTATT
Source organism: Phoenix dactylifera (assembly GCF_009389715.1). Lineage (NCBI taxonomy): Eukaryota > Viridiplantae > Streptophyta > Magnoliopsida > Arecales > Arecaceae > Phoenix > Phoenix dactylifera. The sequence continues at coordinate 95,691 of NW_024067688.1, forward strand.
TACTTGGTTCAATCGGGGACTGAATCAAGGGGATTGAGGTTGGTTGGTGAGCCGAGTTAAAACCAACGTGTGTAAGGTTCGATTGTGATCCCGGAAAAACAATCGAGGGTGGTTCTAGTCGGTGAGCCTGGAAAAACCGACCGAGTTCGTTGTGAGCTCGTAAAACAACAAGTTTGGTTGTGAGCTTGGAAAACAACCGCTGTAATCCAAGGGGATTATAGTGAATTCCCAAGTGAGACTTGGGGAGTGGACGTAGGAAGTAAGGGTTAGCTCCGAACCACTATAAAACTTGTGTTTGTGATTGATTTGTCTCTCCTTCTTCTCATTTCATATTACTCACAGCACATAGTAATTAATTAAATAACTCCAATAGTTGTTTAATTAATCATCCATAACGTTTTAAATTATCTAATTTATTTTAAAATCCCAATTCACCCCCTCTTGGGTTGTCTATTCTGGGCAACACTTTACCTCTAAAACATTCACTAGCCTTTTTTGGTCCTAAGAAGACCCTCTTGTCTTGGGTAGGATAAAAGAGAGAGGCTTGTAAGAAAGAATGGGATAAGGGAGAGAAGCAGGAGGAGACCTTTTTCTTTGATGATTTTTTAGAACCCCAAGGGCACCCTCCTTATTTATAAGAGATGGAGGGATGCATCATAAAGGGATGCAATCCCATTCCACACCACCTCATCATGATGAGGCATGTGCCAAGAGACGGCATCCCATTCATGATGGGGTGCTAAGGAGGAGGTGTATCACTTTCTTTCTCATGTCTCCCTCTTAATCCTGATGATCCAAGGGCCCAAATGCCAGTGAACCAAAGGCAATGGTCCCAGATCTAGGCACCATCTAATGGTCCAGATCAAGGCATCATCATCCAGGGTGCCATCCAATGGTCCAGAAGCAAGATGCCATCACCGATGGTCCAGATTCAGGCGCTGAGCAACGGTCCAGATCTTTCATCCAGAGAGCCATCCAGTGGTCCAGATTCAGGCGCTGACCAATGGTCCAGATCCTTCATCTAGAAATCCATCCAATGGTCCAGATGAAGGCGCCAACCAGTGGACAAGATCCTTCATCCAGGAAACCATCCAATGGTCCAGATGAAGGCGCCAACCAGTGGACCAGATCCTCCATCCAATTGTCCAGATGAAGCCAAATAGGTTCCAACTCTTGGCTAACCCATATTAGGTCATGATCTAATCATATTAGATCAACCTAACCTAAGAATCAGATTCGAATTTAATTTGAATCAGGAGCTAGGGTTTGCAACACGTGCTAGCATGTTCATCTTGCAAACATGATCTAATCCAATTAGACCCTTGATCAATTCCCTTGTGTGTGACCCATTGGGTTCCTTATCTTAGCCAGCAGTAGGTGCAGGTACAAGTTGACCTAACCTGATTAGAATACCTCTAATCCAATTTAGGTTCAATTTAGTGCTAAACCTGACTTAGCAATCAGAACCTTTCTGATGCTTTGATCTAATCAAACTCATTGATCCGATCAACCCACAAGACATGATTGACGTCTAGCAACATATCATGTCTACCGGAAGATGAGGAATGTATTGGACAATCCAAACATACCCTTTAGTGGCAAGTTACTGTGCAATTCAACCCTCAGTCATACTACATCCTGAATAAGTGCATGAGTATGGATCAATATCAAACTCAATCACTTATTCATGTCTCTCTCAATCTTTTATATGATAATTCAAACAATGAACATTAGAAACTCTTTCTAATATTCATTTTGCTTGATCAAAGGCTTCTTGAATCATCATAAGATTAGAGTAAGTAGGATTTACCTTCTCTTACTAGAAAGTGACTGATTCCTTGTTGACCTACTCACAACCTTCGTACAAAATCCACCATATCCAGAATACCCCGTACACAACGCAATGTCGTGAATGAGGGTAAACCAAAACATAGCTTCAAGTGCACAAGGTACCATGGTGATCTCAGGTCTAAGGATCACTTGCACAACTCCCACTATGAGAACCATCTTTGACAATTAAGTAAGAATCCATAAGATGTTCTCATGGCTGGTCATTTCAGTGAACTCATTCCTCTAATGAGCACCCACATCTTTGTATTAGTGTCTCACACAAGTGATTGTGAGATCAATCGCCCTCTACATTGAGCATACATAAGATGTGCCAGTCTTTCCGGTAATATTGATCCCCGACTCAATATACCAATTTGACTGAAAATATCCTAAATTAGGATTTTAGGATTTTAGGTCTCACTGGTATGATCTCATCATAACCCTAAAACCAACGTCCTAATTTATGGGGTTCATCATCCAATAATAAAATAGATAAGCAGCAAATAATGAAATATAATGCCTTTATTGATATATATCGAGTGTCAAAGTACATGATTTGGAGGATTACAAAGAGAAACCCATCAAATGATTGGCTTATAGGGCATCTACTCTTTCATCCTCTCCATATCTCATATGGAGTACTAGATACAGATTTTGAAGGTATCCTGTTTACATATGTGCAGCAGTTTCTAGGCAAACCCAGAAGGAAATAGGAAGATCTGTAAAGCACATCATGGACCTTACCATATCTAATAGAGTACGATTCCTCCGTTCAGCTACACCATTTAGTTGTGGCGTATACGGAGGTGTCCATTCAGAGAGAATGCCCTTTTCTTTAAGATGATTTAAAAATTCACTAGAAAGGTATTCACCTCCTCGATCAGATCGAAGGATTTTAATACATTTTGTTTGTTTTTCAACCATACTTTGATACTCTTTAAACTTATCAAAGGCTTCGATTTATGTTTCATAAGATACACAAATCCGAACCTTGATAAATCATCAGTGAATGTGATGAAGTAAGAGTATCCACCTCTAGCTGGAGTTGTCATAGGACCACATACATCTGTATGTATAAGTCCTAATAACTCACTTGCCCTTTCTCCATGTCCAGTGAATGGAGACTTGGTCATTTTCCCATAAGACAAGATTCACAAGTTCCTAATGATTCATAATCATAAGGATCAAAGAACTCTTCTTTGTATAACTTGTTGATTCTTGATTCACTTATGTGACCAAGTCGGCAATGCCAAAAGGGTATTATTCACTTCCTCTCTCTTTCTTTTATTGCTTTTATTAATATGAAAGACATTGTCATTAAGTAATAAAACTAGAAGACCATTTTCCATAATGCCATTGCAAAGATGCTTATTAAAAATAAATAGAGCAACCATTGCCCTTTCCATTAATTTCAAAACCTTTCTTTAACAACAAAGGAATGGAAATTACATTTCTAATAATTTTGGGCATATAATAACAATCTTCTAATTGTAGGAGCTTTCCCGAAGGCAATTCCAAGTTGTAGGTTCCAACAGCTTCAGCCTGGATGGACTCTCCTCCAGCGCCATACAGCTCGAAGTCACCTTTCTTCAAAATTTTAATTTTCTGTAGTCCATGCAAAGATTTGCAAATGTGAAAACCACAGCCGGTATCCAATACCCATGAATTTGAATTTGAAGAACTTAATGACAAGTTGGCATGTAACATAAACATACCTTTTGATGCAACTCTTGCATCGGTCTTCATACTTGCAAGAAAACTCTTGCAATTCCTTTTCCAGTGGCCAGCTTTGCCGCAATGAAAACAGGTACTTGATGGAGTTTTTCTTTCCTTTTTTCTTTTTGATGCTACTCTTGGGGTTCAATCGTTTCTTAGAACCCTTATTTCCCGATTTTTCCTTAGAGGTGCTATTTATAAGAAGGAGTGGACCTTTATCCTTTTAATATGCCCTTCAGCTGTTTTGAGCATATTTAACAGCTCAGGCAGGGAGTTCAGCTTGTTCATGTGAAAGTTCACAACAAACTGAGAGAATGAATCAGGCAGTGATTGCAGGATCAAATCCTGACTGAGCTCACTATCCATAGCAAAACCTAATTGACTTAATCTGGTGATCAAGTCTATAACCATAAGAACATGGTTTTGCACTGGAGTTCCTTCATTCATTCTAGCACGGAACAACTGCTTAGATATCTCATACCTAGCAGTCCTGCTTTGTTCTCCATACAACTCTTTTAAATTGAGAAGTATGGATTGAGTGTCCATGCCTTCATGTTGCCTCTGTAATTCATTGCTCATAGAGGCAAGTATGATACATTTGACAGTCACACTGTCATTTTTCCACATCTTATGTGTGGCAACCTCCTCTTCTGTAGCATCATCCCCTAGATCTCCAAGATCAGGGGTTTCAAGTATATAGGAAATTTTCTCCTGAGTGAGTACTATCTTTAAATTCCTCAACCAGTCCACATAGTTTGGTCCGGTCAACTTGTTGGCATCTAAGATGCCTCTTAGTGAAAGTGAAGAAGCCATTTAATAATTCTACATATGCAAGAACAAAACTAATATAAGCAGACCAATCATGATGACATTTGCAACTAGATAAGGACTTTAATCTAATTTGTCTCCTACTATTTTTATCGAATATCATAGCCCTCTCCTATGATAAACGTGAAAATATAATTTTTCTTAGTAGGGTTGAGATCCTAATTCATCATAAAAAGCCTTGTGTTTACACAACAAACTCTTATGAGTTCAAAGGTAGGAAACTCTTTCCAATTGCATCTCATGCAATTCTCAACTTTATCTTGTCCTCTTAAAATACTTATTGCCTTGTGTTAGCACAACAAACAATAATATTTTAGTTAAGTCAAACCCTTCATTTCCATATAGTCATATTCGAATAATATTGCCCTTGTGGTTGCACAACAAGGCAATATATTAAAATATGCCATAAGCATCTTAATGCACCAAGACAGTATAACATCAGTCCCCATTGCAAGTCTTGTGTTAGCACAACAAACTAGCATGGATCTTGACATAATAATATCGAGGCATGAAGGAAGGCTATCAATAGTTTATATCAATATTAAGCTTATCCATAATAGGCAATCAAACAATTGGCCAGGTAAGCAGGTGGGAGGCTCCCCTTACTCAGAGAGTAAGGTCCTAATTAAGTAACCACCTTTAGTGCTTTCCTTAGACACCAATTAGATTAATTGTTCTAGAATGGGTTAGCTCAAAGTTTTTCAACACTATGACTTAATATAATTTTTATTGAGGGCTTACTAGTCTCTAGCACATTCTTTAATTGTAACATATTTAACATATGTCTATATGCTATAACATTATATCTCTCATAGCATATATAAATCATAAGCAATTAATTAACATGCTTCAACATATTCATATGAAAATTTTCATTACTAATAATTAACATATCTTCATATAAAAATTCATTTATGAAATTTATAACATTACTATCTCATAGATAATATACATCATACATAATTATTTGATTGAACCAATTAAGGATGGCTCTGATACCACTGAAGGGTTTTAGCATGTTATAATGCGCAGCGGAAGCTAGGAATTTTAAAAATTTCTTAATAAAGTTCCTTAACATAAAACCCTTATAAGCCAAGATCACCTTAATGAAGCAATCAAATAATATAATATAAATGCAGAAATAGAAGAATACCTCTAACGCTAATCCAATGTGCAGAATTTCCACTAGGTGCCCAAGTGTTCACCCTCCAACGTTGATCCACACGAAAACTTGATTTAATCTTAGCTCCAAAGACTTTGATCCTTAATGCAGAATTCTTCTAAAGAACTCTAATGGCTTGCTTTCCTTTCTTTCTATTTTTCTTTAACCTTCTAAAATCACTTCTAATCCTTTTGTCCTAAAGAAGACCACCTTGTCTTGGCTTAGGACACACTAGAAGCAATGCTAGAAAGAAAGAAACTAATGTAAGAAAGAAAGAAGAGAGGAGTGGGGTGGAGTTGGAATGATGAAACCCATGGAGTGCTAGCCTATTTATAATAGGTGTAGGGATGCATCTCCAAGGGATGCATCCCATCCACACATCCTCTCATGAAAGGGCATCATCTAAAGGGCCATATCAAATAAGAGGAGGTGCAGATCAAGTGAGAGGTGTATCAAATGATATGTCCTTTCATGTGGTGCCATATTTTGACCAAGTCAACATCACATGCTAATCACATGTCCATCACGCCTCACCTCTTGATCTTTCATGATGATGATCCAAGGGCTCCAATGCAAGGCGCCATTCACTTGACCCATTATGTCTTCATCCAATGGTGGGATTAAGATCCAATGGTCAATTATGTAGCCATCCTCTAACCCAATCCAATTGGGTTAAACCAACTCTCCATTATGTCTTCATCCAACGGTAGATCAAGATCTAACGGTCTAGATTGAATGATTTATTAAATCTAATCCAATTAGACTCAAACCAAGCCAATTAGGTGCCAACTCTTGGCTAACCCATATTAGAATATGATCTAATCAAATTAGATCAATTAAGAATCAGATTCGAATCCAATTCAAATCAAGAGCTAAGGTTTGCAACACCTGCTAGGATGTTATCTTGCAAACATGATCTAATCCAATTAGACCCTTAATAAGTTTTCTTGTGTGTGACCCATTGGGTTCCATACTTAGCCAGCAATAGGTGTGAGTGCGAGTTGACCCAACTTGATTAGAACTCTTCTAATCGATTTAAGTCCAAACTGCGCGAACCCGAACTTAACAATTAGAATCCTTTCTAATTGGTGATCGAATTAAACTCTTTAATTCGATCAAACCTATAAGACAAGATTGACGTCTAGCAACGTGTCATGTCTACCCGAAAATATGGAATTTGGTGGAAATACCAAAAATACCCTTCAGTGGCAAGTTACCATGCAATTCAATCCTTTAATCAAACTGCATCCCAAATATGTATATGAGTATGAATATATGTCAAACTCAATTTCATATTCATATTTTCTCAATCTTTAATGATAATTCAAATAATGAAACATTAGAAACTCTTTCTAATTTTCATTTCTGCTTTGATCAAAGGCTTCCTGAATTATCATATGATTAGAATAAATAGGATGCTATCTTCTCTTACTAGAAGTGATTAATTCCTTGTTGACCTACTCATAATCTTCGTACACAATTCACCATATCCAGAAGACCTCGTACATAACTTATTGTCATGAATGAGTGAAACCAAAATATGGTTCATGTGCACAAGATACCATGGTGATCTCAGGTCAAGGATCAGTTGCACAACTCCCACTAAGAGAATCATCTTTTGACATGTAAGTAAGACTTCATAAGATTTCTCTTTGTAGGTCAATTCAGTGAACTCATTCTCTAATGAGCACCCACATCTTTGTATTAGTGTCTCCACACAATGATTGTGAGATCAATCATCCTCTGCATCGAGCATACATAAGTGCCAGTCTTTCCGGTAACATTGATCCCCGACTCAATGTACCAATGACTGGGAATATTTAAGATTAGGATTTTAGGATTTTAGTCTCACTAGTATGATCTCATCATAGCCTCAAAATCATTGCCTAATCTAAGGGTTCATCACAAATATAATCAACAGCATATGATGAAACACAATGCCTTTATTTATATTAAATGTCATGTACATGATTTGGAAAATCAAAAGAAAATCCTTCACAATACATATTGCGATTGGCTTGTAGGGCATCTACTCTTTCACGGACCATATCCAATAGAGTCTAATTCCTCCTTTCTGACACCCCATTGAGTTGAGGTGTACCTGGAGGCGTCCATTGTGAGACTATGCCATTCTCCTTGAGATAGTCCCGGAATTCTCCACTAAGGTATTCTCCTCCTCGATCTGATCGAAGAACCTTAAGGGTTTTTCCGGTCTGTTTTTCTAGTTCATTTCTGAACTCTTTGAACTTTTCAAAAGACTCAGATTTATATCTCATAAGATACACATATCCATATCGTGAATAGTCATCGGTAAAGGAAATGAAGTACGAATAACGACCCTGGCTGATACATCAAATAGGCCACACACATCAGTGTGTACCAGGGTAAGTATTTCAGTGGTCCTCTCCTTATGTCCTACAAAAGGTAATTAGCCATTTTTCTTTGAAGACAGGACTCACAAACTGGATATGACTCGAAAGTCAATGGGGTCGAGAAGCCCATCTTTTCTCCATTTTTTCATTCTGTCCTCTCCATATGGCCAAGCCTGAGGTGCCACAAATACTTCTGGTTTATCTCATCTCTGGATCTTTAGATCCTATGGCACTCACTACTTGCTCAGACACATTCACAGACACTCAACATGCAAGTGATAGAGACAGTCATCATGAAACCACGTGCAACTAATTTATTTCTAAAATAAATAGAACAGTGGTCTTTGTCAAATGTCAAAATATGACCATCCTGTGCTAAACATCAAAACAGAAATCAAATTCTTGCTAGCAGCAGAGACATAATAACAGTCTCTAAGAACAAACTAAATCCAGACGGTAATCGCAGAGGATAGGTGCCCACAGCTACAGCAGCAATCTTGCCCCGTTGCCTACCCGAAGGGTCACTGCACCTTCCGCCAGCCTCTTACTTTCCTTTTGACCCTGCATAGTAGTGCACAAATGAGCACTAGAACCATAATCCAAAATCCAACTAGAAGTAAAAGAAACCGTAAGGTTAGTTTCAATTACGAGCAAGTCTAACATACCTTTAGAAGGTGTGTCTGCCTTTTTGTTCTTTAGGCTCTCGAGGTATGAAGGGCAGTTCCTTTTTCAGTGGCTGTTGACATTGCAGTGGAAATATTTTCTTTGTCATCAGCCTTTTTCTTATGAACTTCCTTCTTAGGCTTTTTGTCTTTCTTCTGCTTCTTTGCAGGCTTCTTTTTCTTCCAAGTAGACTTTCTCTTGGAACCAGAAGTCAGCTCAGCAGCCAAAATAGAGCCCCTTGAACCTTTCAAGGCTCCCTCAGTAGTTACCAACATATTCAGTAGTTCAGTCTTCGTGCATTCAATTTTATTCATGTGGTAGTTTACTATAAACTGCCCAAATGAATCAGGAAGGGATTGCAGGATCAGATCTATCTGCAGTTCCTTATGCATGGACATACCGAGCTTCTCAAGCTCCTCTAGGTCCTTGATCATAGTCAAACAGTGATCATGGACAGACTGCCCCTCGCGCATCTTTGCCTTGAAGAGTCTCTTGGACACTTCAAAGCGTGCAGTGCGGCTCTGCTCACCATACAACTCTTGCAGGTGTGCCAGTATTTTCCTAGCAGTCTTCATATTCTCATGCTGGCATTGAAGTTCATTAGTCATGGATACCATGATGTAGCACTTGACCCTAATGTCGTCATCTGTCCACTTTTGATGCGTCTCACGCTGATCATCAGTAGGACGTGCTGGTAACCTGGGGATATCGTTCTCGAGCACATACCCTAGTTTCTCGCAATTTAGAACAATTTTCAGGTTCCTAAGCCATTCTTTGTAGTTGGTTCCGGTCAGTCGATTGGTCTCAAGAATACGGGTCAAAGGGTTTGAAGCTGACATTGTGATCTGTAGAGAGTAAAGATTCTAGTTAGACTTTGTACTTGAACTCTATTTGTTTTAGGATCTTTTAAAACAATATGCTCCCACTATTTTCTCGAATCCCTCATACTCCCCTGATGGAGAAACGAAAACCCTACATGGCTAGGATTTCTAGTGGGTACTGCGGTCTCACCGATTTACATGCCCCCTCACCTAACAGTTATTGTGACATATAAATGAATGAGTGTACAACTCTTATACAATACTTCTCAAGCAAATTGCAGTGGTACTTGGTATCTAAGTCATGAAGACCTCACCTAACAGTTATTGGTCCCATTACTTAGTTAAGTCAGACCCACCGTATAACCGCAGAAATAAAGTCGTCATTGGATCCTCACCTAACAGATATTGGTGCCCAAACCCACCATTACCCCGCAATATCTCATGTCTAATAGAGAGGTCCAGTCCCCCGATGCAACTTGCCCACTGTGTCCAGCCGAGATAAATCAACACCGAAAAGACCTTAGCAGCTCTACTACGGTGGAAGACCTATGGACTTAATATTGCATAATCATGTCTTAGTGTTTGCAACTTGAGTTCTTCATAAGAGGTAATCGAACAATTGGCCAGGTAAGCAGGTGGGAGGCTCCCCTTACTCAGAGAGTAAGATCCTAATTAAGTAACCACCCTTTAGGCTTGCCTAGACACCAATTAGATCAATTAATCTAATATGACTAACTCATGTTGGTTCACCCGCGACTGATTAGGGAGGTTTCGATTTAGGTCTCACTCGATCGCGTATTCACCTCTCATGTAAATATATATCTACCCGCATAAACATAAGTATTAAACATCCAGGCATTTATCAAAAATAAAATTAATGGTGATGATCATGGATCCAGGATGGGGTCATTTTACAAGCACATGCAAACGTCAATTGGTTTGATCGTCTTCAACTCTTGACTCGATCTGATCCTTAGGTCAATTGTGATCAACTCCTTGATCTATCTTCATCAACCCTTGATCTCGGGATCCCGTGCATGTTGAGCTTGTTGATGTACATATCGATTAACCATCGACGTGCAACACAATCACAGATTACATCCCAGATTGCTTTAAAAATTAAAATAAAAATAAGAATAAAATACACGCTTTTCATGAGGACACGCAGGTCTCCATACATGAATTTAAGATGCACGCAGGCATCCTGAAAATTAAAATTACATGCATCACAGAACATCGCAGAATATTTCAGCACATTCAAAGGGTCCATCCATGATCATCACCATACGCATCACATGCATAAAAATTATTTTCAGATCTGTAATTTAATTGATTATTCCATCTCATGACTTATTGATCATGCTAGATTTGACTCTAATATTTGTAATACATTATCAAAGCATTAGAATCATTAATCTATGCATCCAAAAATTAGTATGCAGAAAAATCAGCAAGCTGAAATTCTGCATACATAAATTTCAGCAAGCATAATCCCCTTAAATTTTAGATCTAAAATGCCTTGAAAAATTTAATTCTAATCTTAATCTACATAACCATGGCTCTGATACCACTGTTAGAATCCTCAATATGCCATGAAAATTTCGAAATAATTTCAGATTTGCAGTGGAAAAACATATGTGGATCCGTTCATCGCAATGAATGTGTTTTAAAATCTTTCGTTTTGTAGATAGATTAGAATTAAATTATTTTAACACCATTTTAAAATCATTAAGAAGATCAGATCTTCACCTTGTGCGGGTAGATGGTCTCCGCAAATCTAATTTAAGTGGTATTTGATCAAAGGCTCAGTGGAAGCCGCACACTGCGTCCGGCCTCTACAGGTATCCACACGAAGTAATGATTCGATCGAAGCTTTTGGATCTCCCCGAGGTGCTAGCTCCCCTTGCAGAGAAGGCTATTGATGGCTGAAGTCCTCTCTCTTTGAATCAACCTTTGATTGGTTTGAGAGGAGGAAGAAGAAGGAAATGCCAAGGAGAAGAAACAAAGGCTCTTCGCAGCCTTTTACTTTCCCTTGTCTAGAACCAAAAGAAGAAGAGAAAGGAGATGACGCCACCTTTATTTTCTTCCCTTGCTCTTGTGGCTGAATGGAGGAATGGAAGATGGTTCCTTGCTGCCAAAAATCCCAAGAAAAACCAGGAAAAATTCGTAGCCCCTTTGAACCCCTCTTTTATGGTGTGTGGATAGAGATGAGCTCCTAAATTTTAGGAGCTCATCTTTATCCTTTGTGAATTCAAATTAGGAGGGGGGTGGCCCCCTTTTTCCCTTCATGCCACCAGCCAAGGGAGGGGTGTAGGACTGGTTTTAGGTCCAATCCTATTCAAAATAGGACTAAGTGCACCCAATTTAATTCCTCCAAATCCCTAATCCAATTAGAATTTAATTGAACCATGACTCAATTGAACTCTTCAATCCTAATCCAATTAGGAGTCATTTAATTAATTAGATTAAAATTAAAATTAATTAGGACTTAAGAAAATTCTAATCTAATTAGGAACTTATTCAAATTTCAGCCTTAAGACAATTAGGACTTTAGAAATCCTATTCAAGTAGGACTCTAATTTAATTTGAAATCCTAATCCAATTAGGACTTCATGAATCCCACTCCAAGTAGGACTCATGTTCAAGTCCAATTAATTAAATTAAATTGCAATCCGATTGCAATTATTCCTTCTTCTAACCACTAACTCTTAGCGAGTTATCCATTTATCAATCTAATTGATTATTTGTGATTCCTAATCACATTCAACCATCGGATCGGTCAATACCTCTTATGTGTGTGACCCCATAGGTTCTATTCTGACTGGTAGTGAGATATATTGCGATCTCTATCACAATATCATTGAAAAATCCTTTCAATGGGTTGAAACAATTTCAACTCAACTCACCGGGGATTATCGACCATCAATATGATCCCTGTGAGTCTCACCATCCACCAGTGACACCTAGCAGTATGTAGTGGCCACCCAGCAGAATAGAATGATGAACCTCTAGGTGCAGTTATCGTATGATACAGTCCTTCTATCATGGATCCCTACAGACCGGAGGTCATGGATAACTCGTCAAACTCCGTCGTCTGTCATATGTCTATATTTATTCGACTTGAGTTCGATAGTGGAAAACTCTTTCTCCACTTTATATTACTGCCCTGGCCAAGGTCTTAGAACTCAGTCTAATAAATCACATAGGATCACTCCTCATCTATCAAGGTCGATAGATTCCATGTAAGTGCATACCCTACTCCTACAGTGAACCTACTGCAGCCAATCTACACAACAAGAACCCATATGACTAGAGACCATGTATATGTGCAGTCAAACTACAATAACCTCACTGTGAATAGCCGAAGCACCGCAGGTTAGAGGACCAGTCACACTACTGCAACATCAAGCAAGTCACTGACGAGTGGATAGACATCCAAGTGACTTCTTGTCTTGGTCACGCTCAGTACCCTTGTTCTCTAACAAGCACCTGCACTATCACTTTAGTGTCCCTACACTGTGGACTCGAGTCTCGTCCATCCATAAGGAAAGCGATCTGTGCACTGATCAGATCGAATAAAAAAGATGCCTTTTATTTATTTAATAATAAATAGTCAAGTACAAAATTATGTCCCTAGAATTAACAATGTGTCAGCCAGATTGGCTTCTAGGGCATACATCTAACAATCTCCCACTTGCACTAAAGCCAATCAGTCATATATCTTAGTCCCATCTTCTCAAGGTGGGCTTCAGTCTTTTGCTGACTCAGCTGCTTAGTGAATGGGTCCGCCACGTTGTCCGCGGAGTCTACTCTCTGCATCTCAACATACTTCTTTTCAACATAGTCGCGTATTAGGTGGAAGCGGCGCACTATATGCTTGGACTTTTGATGAGACCTTGGCTCCTTAGCAAGAGCTATGGCGCCATTATTATCGCAGTAGAGTGTTGTGGCATCTGATGTCATCACGTCCAACTCTGCAATGAATTTTTTGAACCAGAAGCCTTCCTTAGCAGCTTCAGAGGCGGCGATGTATTCAGCTTCCATAGTAGAATCAGCAATGATCGGTTGTTTAGAATTTTTCCAATTCACCGAACCACCATTGCACAAGAACACAAATCCAGATGTAGACTTTCTATTATCGATATCAGTCATGAAGTCCAAATTTGTGTACCCTTCTACCTTTAACTCTGATGTTCCTCCAAAGACCAAGAATAAATCTTTAGTTCTTCTTAAGTACTTAAGAATATTCTTCACAGCTGTCCAGTGCTCCTCACCTGGATTCGACTGATATCTGCTAGTGACACTCACAGCAAGGGCTATATCAAGTCGTGTACACAGCATGGCATACATGAGGCTCCCTATTGCCGACGCATAAGGGATTTTGCTCATGCGTTGAATCTCTTCAGATGTGTTGGGGCACATCTTCTTGGAGAGATGAATTCCATGCCTTAGGGGTAAGAGACCCCTTTTAGAGTTTTCCATGCTGAACCTTTTCAGCACTTCCTCTATGTACATCTTCTATGATAGTCCAAGCATCCTTTTAGATCTATCTCTATAGACCTTTATCCCCAAAATATAGGATGCTTCCCCAAGGTCTTTCATGGAGAATTCTTTTGACAACCAGACCTTGACCGAGGTTAGCATGGGAATATCATTCCCTATCAGGAGGATGTCGTCCACGTACAATACGAGGAACACGATAGCACTCCCACTAACCTTCTTATAGACACATGGTTTCCTCTTCATTCTTGATAAAATCAAACATTTTGATTGCATCATTGAAACGAGTATTCCAACTCCGAGATGCTTTTTTAGTCCATAAATGGATCTTTGCAGCTTGCAGACCTTGTGATCTCCATCACTGGAAGTGAAACCCAAAGGCTGCTCCATATATATATCTTCATCAAGATATCCATTTAGGAAAGCAGTTTTCACGTCCATCTGCCAAATTTCATAATCTTGAAATGCTGCTATGGCAAGCAATGTTCGGATGGATTTCAGCATAGCTATAGGTGAAAAGATTTCCTGATAGTCAATGCCTTCGCGCTGACTATACCCTTTCGCTACTAGCCTTGCCTTATAGGTCTCTACCTTTCCATCTCAACCTATCTTTCTTTTGTAGATCCATTTGCATCCAATAGGTACAATACCTTCTGGTGGATCCACTAAAGTCCAGACTTGGTTGGAATGCATGGAGTCCAACTCTGACTTCATAGCTTTCAGCTATTTCTCGGAATCGATATCTGATATCGCCTCGTTGTTGGTTTTGGGATCCTCTATATGTTCCCTATCTCCCATGAGGAACATTTCCTTAGTATCCTCTTCAAGCATACCTAAGTATCTATTAGGAAGATGGAAGATCCTACTAGATCTGCGAGGTGGAACATGTACTGGCTCTGTATGAATGGGTTCTATAGGATCCATTACTCGTTGCTTTTCAGAGACTTTCTCTTCAAGCTCAATTTTCCTCCCACTGCCTCTATCAAGGATAAACTATTTTTCCAAGAAGATGGCATGTTGGCTCACAAAAATATTGTGATCCTCTGAGACGTAAAAATTGTATCCTAATGACTCTTTAGGATATCCTATAAAATGATCACTTATGGTCCTAGCCTCCAGTTTGTCCGCCTGTAGTTGCTTGACGTGGGCCGGACATCCCCAAATCTTGGGATGACCAAGACTTGGTTTCTTACCATGCCATATCTCATACGGTATGGTAGGAACGGATTTAGAGGGAACTCTATTCAGTAGATATACTGCGGTAAGTAAGGCATCTCCCCAAAGAAACATAAGTAAATCAGTGAAGCTCATCATGGACCGGACCATATCCAATAGAGTCCGATTTCTCCTCTCTGACACCCCGTTGAGTTGAGGTGTACCCGGAGGAGTCCATTGTGAGACTATGCCATTTTCTTTGAGATAGTTCCGAAATTCCTCTCTAAGATATTCTCCTCCTCGATCTGTTCGAAGAGCCTTAAGGGGTTTTCTAGTTTGTTTTTCTACTTCATTTCTGAACTCTTTGAACTTTTCAAAAGATTCAGATTTATGTTTCATAAGATACACATACCCATACCATGAATAATCATCGATAAAGATAATGAAGTACGAATAACGTCCCCTGGCTAGCACATCGAATGGGCCACATACATCTGTATGTACCAGGATAAGTATTTCAGTGGTCCTCTTTCCATGTCCTACAAAGGGCAATCTAGCCATTTTTCCTTGAAGACAGGACTCGCAAACTGGATATGACTCGGAAATCAATGAGCTGAGAAGCCCATCTTTATCCATTTTGTTCATTCTGTCCTCTCCAATATGGCCAAGTCTGAGGTGCCACAAATATTTTGTTGGGAACCCGCCCATGCCGCTGATATTTCAAAACAAAAATCAGATGGCAACGGAAAAGGGGGGCATGTGCGGGATCAACGTTCATTGCATGAACGTTGTTTCGAGACCTTTCGTAATTAGGTAAGAATTAAAACTTTTAAAACCATTAGGAAGATCAGATCTTCACCTTGCGCGGGTAGATGATCACCGCAAATCTAAATTCGTGATTTTTGGAAGAGGGTTCGCTTGAAGCCGTTCAAACGTCCGGCCTCTACGGGTATCCACACGAAGTAGAGGACCGATCAAATCTTTCTTGTCTTCCTGGGGTGCTAGCTCCCATGCAAAGACTTCTTTTGATGGCTGATCTCCTCTCTTTCAATCAACTCTTGATTGTACTTGAGAGGAGGAAGAAGAAGGATGAAGAAGAGGAAGAAGATCAAAGCCCTTCGCAGCCTTCTTCTTTTCTCATGCGTTGAAGCCAAGAGGAGGAAGAAGGGATGTCGCCAAGCTCTTCTTTCCCTTGCACCTTGCTTGCGGTTGAACCAAGGGAGGAGAAGGGAGGGTGGCGGCATCAAGAGGAGGAGGCTTCAATTAATTAGGGCGCCGGCCCCTAGTCCTCCTTTTAAAGGGAGTGGAGCTCCTAACAATTAGGAGCTCCAAGACAATTTACCAAAGAGGGGGCGCCGGCCCCCTCTCTTCATGTCGCCCTAGCCAAGTGGAGAGGGGCTGATGCCCCTCTTACTTGGTTAACCTAATCCTCTTCCAAAGAGGATTAGGTGCCTCTCTCATGGTTTAATCCTAATCTAATTAGGATTAGCCAATTTGGGTTCAATCTATGCTAGTCCTAATCCAATTAGGACTTGAATGAACCATGACTCAATTGAACTCTTCAATCCTAATCCAATTAGGAGTCATGTTGATTTATTAGATTAATAATTAATTTAGACTTAAGGAATTCTAATCCAATTAGGATGTATTTAATTTTAGTCCTAATCCAATTAGGACTCTATTTGAATCCGAAGTCCTAATCCAATTAGGATTTCTAGGAATCCTACTCCAAGTAGGAATCCAATTTTAATTCAAAATTTCTAATCTCATTCGGGTTGTTGGAATCCTACTCCAAGTAGAAATCCCAGTCCTACTCCAACTAGGATTTCCAGTCCTAATCCAATTAGGACTCTAGTAATCCTACCCGAAGTAGGATTTGTGTTTAAGTCCAATTAATTAATTCCCTTTGTTCCTTCTTCAACCGAATATCAATCGAATTGATTACTCGTGATTCATAATCACTATTCAACCATCGGATCGGTCAATACTTCTAGTGTGTGTGACCGCATAGGTTCTACTCTGACTGATAGTGAGATATATTGTGATCTCTATCACTATATCATTGAAAACTCCTTTCAATGGGTTGGAACGATTCCAACTCAACTCATTAGGGTTTATCGATCATCAAGATAATCCCTATGAGTCCCACCATCCACCAGTGACACCTAGCAGCATGTAGTGGCTACCCAGCAGAATAGAATGATGAACCTCTAGGTGCAGTTAACATGTGATACAGTCCTACTATCGTGGATCCCTACAGAACGGAGGTCATGGACAACTCGTCAAACCCCATCGTCTGTCATATGTTAAGATTTATTCGACTTGAGTTCGATAATGGAAAACTCTTTTTCCACTTTATATTACTGCCCTGGCCAAGGTCTTAGAACTCAGTCTAACAAATCACATAGGATCACTCCTCTTCTATCAAGGTCGATAGATTCCTTATAGGTGCATACCCTACTCCTACAGTAAACTTACTGCAGCCAATCTACACTGCATGGACCCATATGGCTAGAGACCATGTATGTGTGCAGTCAAACTACAATAACCTCACTGTGAGTAGCCGAAGCACCGCAGGTCAAAGGACCAGTCACACTACTGCAACATCAAGCAAGTCACTGACGAGTGGATAGACATCCAAGTGACTTCTTGTCTTGGTCACGCTCAGTACCCTTATTCTCTAACAAGCACCTGCACTATCACTTCAGTGTCCCTACACTGTGGACTCAAGTCTCGTCCATCCAGAAGGAAAGTGATCTGTGCACTGATCGAATCGATCACCGTCCTCGTGATGATCCATTGATCAGGAGCATTTAGAAATTAATCACCAATGATACATGGCTCAAATTCTCAACTCTTGAGAATATGTATCATCATCTTATTAATTTCTTGGAGAATTCATAGACACATAAATAATATGAATGAAAAGATGCCTTTTATTTATTCAATAATAAACAGTCAAGTATAAAATTATGTCCCTAGAATCAACAATGTGTCAGCCAAATTGGCTTTTAGGGCATACATCTAACAATCTCCCACTTGCACTAAAGCCAATTGGTCATATATCTTAGGCCCATCTTCTCAAGGTGGGCTTCAGTCTTTTGCTGACTCAACTGCTTAGTGAACGGGTCCGCCACGTTATCTGCGGAGTCTACTCTCTGCACCTCTACATATTTCTTCTCAACATAGTCGCGTATGTGATGGAAGCGCCGCTCTATATGCTTAGACTTCCGATGAGACCTTGGTTCCTTAGCAAGGGCTATGGCGCCATTATTATCGCAGTAGAGTGTTATGGCATCTGATGTCATCACGTCCAACTTTGCAATGAATTTCTTGAACCAGAAGCCTTCCTTAGCAGCTTCAGAGGCGGCGATGTATTCAGCTTCCATAGTAGAATCAGCAATGATCGGTTGTTTAGAACTCTTCCAATTTACCGTACCACCATTGCACAAGAACACATATCCAGATATTGACTTTCTGTCATCGACATCAGTCATGAAGTCTGAATCTGTGTACCCTTCTACCTTTAACTCTGATGATCCTCCAAAAACTAAGAATAAATCTTTAGTTCTTCTCAAGTACTTAAGAATATTCTTCACAACTGTCCAGTGTTCTTCACCTGGATTCGACTGATATCTGCTTGTGACACTCACAGCAAGAGCTATATCAGGTCGTGTACACAGCATGGCATACATGAGGTTTCCTATTGCCGATGCATAGGGAATCTTGCTCATGCATTGAATCTCTTCAGATGTGTTGGGGCACATCTTCTTGGAGAGATGAATTCCATGCCTAAGGGGTAAGAGACCCCTCTTGGAGTTTTCCATGCTGAACCTCTTCAGCACCTCCTCTATGTACATTTTCTGTGAAAGGCCAAGCATCCTTTTAGATCTATCTCTATAGACCTTTATTTCCAAAATATAGGATGCTTCCCCAAGGTCTTTCATGGAGAATTCTTTTGACAACCAGACCTTGACCGAGGTTAGCATGGGAATATCATTCCCTATTAGTAGGATGTCGTCCACGTACAATACGAGAAATACGACAGCGCTCCCACTAACCTTTTTGTAAACACACGGTTCCTCTTCGTTTTTGATGAAATCAAACATTTTGATTGCGTCATCGAAACGAGTGTTCCAACTCCGAGATGCTTGCTTTAGTCCATAGATGGACCTTTGCAGCTTGCAGACCTTGTGATCTCCATCACTAGAAGTGAAACCCAAAGGCTGTTCCATATAGATGTCTTCATTAAGATATCCATTCAGGAAAGCAGTTTTCACATCCATCTGCCAGATTTCATAATCATGAAATGCTGCAATGGCAAGCAGTGTTCGGATGGATTTCAGCATGGCTACAGGTGAAAAGGTCTCCTGATAGTCAATGCCTTCGCGTTGACTATACCCTTTCGCCACCAGCCTTGCCTTAAAGGTCTCTACCTTTCCATCCGAACCTATTTTCCTTTTGTAGATCCATTTACATCCAATAGGTACAATACCTTCTGGTGGATCTACTAAGGTCCAGACTTGGTTGGAATGCATGGAGTCTAACTCTGACTTCATGGCTTCCAGCCATTTCTTGGAATCGATATCAGATATCGCCTCATCGTAGGTTTTGGGATCTTGTGTATGATCCCTATCTCCCACTAGGAACATTTCCTCGGTATCCTCTTCTAGTATACCTAAGTATCTATCGGGAGGATGGGAGACCCTACTAGATCTACGAGGTGGTCGAGGGACATCGTGTACTGGCTCTGTATGAATGGGTTCGATAGGATCCATGACTCGTTGCTTTTCAGAGACTTTCTCTTCAAGCTCAATTTTCCTTCCACTGCCTCTATCAAGGATAAACTGATTTTCCAAGAAGATGGCATGACGGCTCACAAACACATTGTGATCCTCTAAGACGTAAAAATTGTATCCTAATGACTCTTTAGGATATCCTATAAAACGAGCACTTATGGTCCTAGCCTCTAACTTGTCCGCCTGTAGTCTCTTGACGTGGGCCGGACATCCCCAAATCTTGAGATGACCCAGACTTGGTTTCTTACCATGCCATATCTCATATGGTGTGGTAGGAACAGATTTAGAGGGAACTCTATTCAATAAATAAATCGCTGTGAGTAAGACATCTCCCCAAAGGAACATAGGTAAATCAGTGAAGCTCATCATGGACCTGACCATGTCCAACAGGGTCCGATTCCTCCTCTCTGACACCCCGTTGAGTTGAGGTGTACTCGGAGGTGTCCATTGTGAGACTATGCCATTTTCTTTGAGATAGTTCCGGAATTCCCCACTAAGGTATTCTCCTCCTCGATCTGATCGAAGAGCCTTAAGAGGTTTTCCAGTTTGTTTTTCTACTTCATTCTTGAACTCTTTGAACTTTTCAAAAGATTCAGACTTGTGTCTCATAAGATACACATACCCATACCGTGAATAATCATCGGTAAAGATAATGAAGTAAGAATAACGTCCCCTGGCTAGCACATCGAATGGGCCACATACATCTGTATGTACTAGGGTAAGTATTTCAGTGGTCCTCTCCCCATGTCCTACAAAGGGCAGTCTAGCCATTTTTCCTTGAAGACAGGACTCGCAAACTGGATATGACTCGGAAGTCAATGAGCCTAAAAGCCCATCTTTATCCATTTTGTTCATTCTGTCTTCTCCAATATGGCCAAGCCTGAAGTGCCACAAATATCTTTGGTTTATCTCATCTCTGGATCTTTTGGATCCTTTGGCACTCACTTCTTGCTCGGTAACATTCACAGATACATCCATATGTAAATGATAGAGACTATCGATCATGAAACCACGTGCGACTATTTTATTTCTTAAATAAATAGAACAGCAGTCTTTGTTAAATGTAAAAACATGACCTTCCTGTGCTAGACATGAAACAGAAATCAAATTTCTGCTAGCAGCAGGTACATAATAGCAGTCTCTAAGTAATAAACTAAATCCAGACGGTAGTCGCAGATGGTAGGTGCCCACAGCCGCAGCAGCAACTTTTGCCCCATTGCCAATCCGAAGGGTTACCGCACCTTCCGCCAGCCTTCTACTTTCCTTTAGACCCTGCATGGTAGTGCACAAATGAGCACTAGAACCAGAATCTATAACCCAACTAGAAGTAGAAGAAACCGTTAGATTAGTTTCAATTATGAGCAAGTCTATACCTTCTGAAGGTGTGTCACCTTTCTTGTTCTTCAGGCTCTCGAGGTATGAAGGACAGTTTCTCTTCCAGTGGCCTTCGACATTGCAGTGGAAATATTTTTCTTTGTCGTTAGCCTTTTTCTTTTGAACTTCCTTCTTTGGCTTCTTGTCTTTCTTCTGCTTCTTAGCAGGCTTCTTTTTCTTCCAAGTAAACTTTCTCTTGGAACCAGAAGTCAACTCAGCAGCAAGGACATTGCCCCTTGAACCTTTCAAGGCTCCCTTAGCAGTTACCAACATGTTTATGAGTTCAGTCTTAGTGCATTCAATCTTATTCATGTGGTAGTTTACTATAAACTGACCAAATGAATCAGGAAGTGACTGTAGGATCAAATCCACTTGCAATTCCTTGTGCATGTTCATTCCGAGCTTCTCAAGCTCCTCTAGGTCCTTGATCATAGTCAGACCATGATCATGGACAGACTGCCCTTCGCGCATCTTTGTCTTGAAGAGCCTCTTGGACACTTCAAAACGAGCTGTGCGACTCTGCTCACCATACAACTCTTGCAGGTGTGCCAGTATGTCCCTAGCAGTCTTGAGATTCTCATGCTGGCATTGGAGTTCATTAGACATGGATGCCATCATATAGCATTTGACTCTAATGTCATCATCCAGCCACTTTTGATGCATCTGTCGCTGAACATCAGTAGGACGTGCTGGTATTGTGGGGATATCTGAATCGAGTATGTAGCCTATTTTCTCACAGCTCAAAATAATTTTGAGATTCCTAAGCCAGTCCTTGTAATTGGTTCCGGTCAATCGGTTGGTCTCAAGAATACGGGTCAAAGGGTTTGAGGCTGACATTATGATCTGCAGAGAGTAAAGATTCTAGTTAGACTTTTGTACTTTGATCCTTATTTGTTCTAAGGTCTTTTAAAACAAATGTAACTCCCACTATTTTCTCGAATTCCTCACACTCTCCTGGTAGGAAAACAGAAATCCCACACGACTAGGGTTTCTAGTGGGTACTGCGGTCCCACCGATTTACATGCCACCTCACCTAACAGTTATTGGTGACATATAGATGGATGAGTGTACAACTCTTGTACAATGCTTCTCAAGCATGTTGCAGTGTAACTTGGTCTCTAAGCCATGAAAATCTCACCTAACAGTTATTGGTCCCATTTCTTAGTTAAGTCAGACCCACCGTATAACCGTAGGAATAAAGTCGTCATTGGGTCCTCACCTAACAGTTATTGGTGCCCAACCCCACCTTTATCCTACAACATCTCATGTCTATAGAAAGGTCCAGCCCCCCGATGCAACTTGACCACTGTGTCCAGCCGAGACAAATCAACATCAGAAAGGCCTTAGCAGCTCTACTACAGTGGAAGACCTATTGACTTAATATTGGTTAATCAGGTCTTAGTGTTTGCAACTTGAGCCCTTCATAAGAGGTAATCGAATAATTGGCCAGGTAAGCAGGTGGGAGGCTCCCCTTACTCAGAGAGTAAGGTCCTAATTAAGTAACCACCTTTCATGCTTTCCTAGACACCAATTAGATCAATTAATCTAATATGACTTGCTCATGTCGGTTCACTCTCGACTTGATTGAGGAGGTTTTGATTTAGGTCTCAATTGGGTTTGCTACATCACATGTAAACCTATCTACCCGACTCGCATTCACATCACATGCAAACGGTACATCACAGACAGTTATAATCGCGGCATCAAATATAGTTAAACTTTAAATAGGTGATGATCATGGATTCTAATTAGGTCATATTACAAGCACATGCACATCAATCGATCAAGTGGTCTTCAACTCTTGAATTGGTTCCAAGCCTCCTTGATTCGATCCTTGACCAACTCTTGATCCAATTGCCATCAACTACTTAGACCCCTGTTCATCTCATGCATCGTCTTCGACTTGATCGTTGACGTACATCACATCATAGAAATACAACCAGATGTAAAATAAAAATAAAAATAAATTACATCTCCTTTTAGGAGGCACGCAGGCCTCTCAAAACATCAAATAAGATGCATGCAAGCATCTGAAAAATTACATGACATCACAGATCACATCGCAGGTCATTACATTTGATACCAAAAGGGTTTGAATCCTATGATCATCACCGTATGCAACAATTATAATTTTCAGATCTGAAAACTAACTGATTATATCATGACATAGGTCGCTGATCATGCTAATCATGATTCTAAACTTTGTAATCCCATTAACAATGTAATTAGAATCATCTTTTTATTACATAAAAATCAGCATGCAAAAATCAGCAACCCTGAAAAATCTGCATGCAGAATTTTTCAGCATGCATGATCATTCAATTTTCAGATCTAATAAGCCTTTAGATATTTAATTCTTACCTTAATCTACGAAGCCTAGGCTCTGATACCACTATTGCGAACCCGCCCATGCCGCTGATATTTCCAAACAAAAATCAGATGGCAGCGGAAAAGGGGGGCATGTGCGGGATCAACGTTCATCGTATGAACGTTGTTTCGAGACCTTTCGTAATTAGGTAAGAATTAAAACTTTTAAAACCATTAGGAAGATCAGATCTTCACCTTGCGCGGGTAGATGATCACCGCAAATCTGAATTCGTGGTTTTTGGAAGAGGGTTCGCTTGAAGCCGTTCAAACGTCCGGCCTCTACGGGTATCCACACGAAGTAGAGGACCGATCAAATCTTTCTTGTCTTCCCGGGGTGCTAGCTCCCTTGCAAAGACTTCTTTTGATGGCTGATCTCCTCTCTTTCAATCAACTCTTGATTGTACTTGAGAGGAGGAAGAAGAAGGATGAAGAAGAGGAAGAAGATCAAAGCCCTTCGCAGCCTTCTTCTTTTCTCATGCGTTGAAGCCAAGAGGAGGAAGAAGGGATGTCGCCAAGCTCTTCTTTCCCTTGCACCTTGCTTGCAGTTGAACCAAGGGAGGAGAAGGGAGGGTGGCAGCAGCAAGAGGAGGAGGCTTCAATTAATTAGGGCGCCGGCCCCTAGTCCTCCTTTTAAAGGGAGTGGAGCTCCTAACAATTAGGAGCTCCAAGACAATTTACCAAAGAGGGGGCGCCGGCCCCCTCTCTTCATGTCGCCCTAGCCAAGTGGAGAGGGGCTGATGCCCCTCTTACTTGGTTAACCTAATCCTCTTCCAAAGAGGATTAGGTGCCTCTCTCATGGTTTAATCCTAATCTAATTAGGATTAGCCAATTTGGGTTCAATCTATGCTAGTCCTAATCCAATTAGGACTTGAATGAACCATGACTCAATTGAACTCTTCAATCCTAATCCAATTAGGAGTCATGTTGATTTATTAGATTAATAATTAATTTAGACTTAAGGAATCCTAATCCAATTAGGATGTATTTAATTTTAGTCCTAATCCAATTAGGACTCTATTTGAATCCGAAGTCCTAATCCAATTAGGATTTCTAGGAATCCTACTCCAAGTAGGAATCCAATTTTAATTCAAAATTTCTAATCTCATTCGGGTTGTTGGAATCCTACTCCAAGTAGGAATCCCAGTCCTACTCCAACTAGGATTCCCAGTCCTAATCCAATTAGGACTCTAGGAATCCTACCCGAAGTAGGATTTGTGTTTAAGTCCAATTAATTAATTCCCTTTGTTCCTTCTTCAACCGAATATCAATCGAATTGATTACTCGTGATTCATAATCACTATTCAACCATCGGATCGGTCAATACTTCTAGTGTGTGTGACCCCATAGGTTCTACTCTGACTGATAGTGAGATATATTGTGATCTCTATCACTATATCATTGAAAACTCCTTTCAATGGGTTGGAACGATTCCAACTCAACTCATTAGGGTTTATCGATCATCAAGATAATCCCTATGAGTCCCACCATCCACCAGTGACACCTAGCAGCATGTAGTGGCTACCCAACAGAATAGAATGATGAACCTCTAGGTGCAGTTAACATGTGATACAGTCCTACTATCGTGGATCCCTACAGAACGGAGGTCATGGACAACTCGTCAAACCCCATCGTCTGTCATATGTTAAGATTTATTCGACTTGAGTTCGATAGTGGAAAACTCTTTTTCCACTTTATATTACTACCCTGGCCAAGGTCTTAGTACTCAGTCTAACAAATCACATAGGATCACTCCTCTTCTATCAAGGTCGATAGATTCCTTATAGGTGCATACCCTACTCCTACAGTGAACTTACTGCAGCCAATCTACACTGCATGGACCCATATGGCTAGAGACCATGTATGTGTGCAGTCAAACTACAATAACCTCACTGTGAGTAGCCGAAGCACCGCAGGTCAAAGGACCAGTCACACTACTGCAACATCAAGCAAGTCACTGACGAGTGGATAGACATCTAAGTGACTTCTTGTCTTGGTCACGCTCAGTACCCTTGTTCTCTAACAAGCACCTGCACTATCACTTCAGTGTCCCTACACTGTGGACTCAAGTCTCGTCCATCTAGAAAGAAAGTGATCTGTGCACTGATCGAATCGATCACCGTCCTCGTGATGATCCATTGATCAGGAGCATTTAGAAATTAATCACCAATGATACATAGCTCAAATTCTTAACTCTTGAGAATATGTATCATCATCTTATTAATTTCTTGGACGATTCATAGACACATAAATAATATGAATGAAAAGATGCCTTTTATTTATTCAATAATAAACAGTCAAGTACAAAATTATGTCCCTAGAATCAACAATGTGTCAGCCAAATTGGCTTCTAGGGCATACATCTAACATATTTTTGGTTTATCTCATCCCTGGATCTCTTGGATCCTTTGGCACTCACTTCTTGCTCAGACACATTTACAGATACATCCATATGCAAATGATAGAGACTGTCAATCATAAAACCACGTGCGACTATTTTATTTCTGAAATAAATAGAACAACAGTCTTTGTCAAATGTAAAAACATGACCTTCCTATGCTAGACATGAAACAGAAATCAGATTTCTGCTAGCAGCAGATACATAATAACAGTCTCTAAGTAATAAACTAAAACCAGATGGTAGTCGCAGAGGGTAGGTGCCCACAGCCACAGCAGCAACTTTTGCCCCGTTGCCAATCCGAAGGGTTACTGCACCTTCCGCCAGCCTTCTACTTTCCTTTAGACCCTGCATGGTAGTGCACAAGTGAGCACTAGAACCAGAATCTATAACCCAACTAGTAGTAGAAGAAACCGTTAGATTAGTTTCAATTACGAGCAAGTCTATACCTTCTGAAGGTGTGTCAACCTTCTTGTTCTTCAGGCTTCCTAGATATGAAGGACAGTTCCTCTTCCAGTGGCTGTCGACATTGCAGTGGAAACATTTTTCTTTGTCATTAGCCTTTTTCTTTTGAACTTTCCTCTTTGGCTTCTTGTCTTTCTTCTGCTTCTTTGCAGGCTTCTTTTTCTTCCAAGTAGACTTTCTCTTGGAACCAGAAGTCAACTCAGCAGCAAGGACATTGCCCCTTGAACCTTTCAAGGCTCCCTCGGCAGTTACCAACATGTTTAACAATTCAGTCTTAGTGCATTCAATCTTATTCATGTGGTAGTTTACTATAAACTGTCCAAATGAATCAGAAAGGAATTAAAGGATCAGATCTACTTGCAATTCCTTGTGCATGTTCATACCGAGCTTCTCAAGCTCCTCCAGATCCTTGATCATAGTCAAACCGTGATCATGGACAGACTGCCCCTCGCTCATTTTTGCTTTGAAGAGCCTCTTAGACACTTCAAAACGAGCTGTGCGATTCTGCTCACCATACAACTCTTGCAGGTGTGCCAGTATGTCCCTAGCAGTCTTCATATTCTCATGCTGGCATTGGAGTTCATTGGACATGGATGCCATGATGTAGCACTTGACCCTAATGTCATCGTCTGTCCACTTTTCATGCGTCACATGCTGATCAGCGGTCGGACGTGCTGGTAATGTGGGGATATCATTTTCGAGCACATAGCCTATTTTCTCGCAACTCAGAACAATTTTGAAATTTCTAAGCCAGTCTCTGTAATTGGTGCCGGTCAATCGGTTGGTCTCAAGAATACGGGTCAAAGGGTTTGAGGCTGACATTATGATCTGCAGAGAGTAAAGATTCTGGTTAGACTTTTGTACTTGAACCTAATCTGTTATAGGGTCATTTTAGAACAAATGTTCCTCCCACTATTTTCACGAATTCCTCACACTCCTCTGGTAGGAAAACGAAAATCCTACACGACTAGGGTTTCTAGTGGGTACTGCGGTCCCACCGATTAACATGCCACCTCACCTAATAGTTATAAGTGATACATAAATGGATGAGTGTACAACTTTTGTACAATGCTTCTCAAGCATGCTGCTGTTAGATGTATGCCCTAGAAGTCAATCTGGCGGACACATTATTAATTCTACGACATAAATTTATACTTGACTTTATTATTATTGAATAATAAATGGGCATTCTTTTCATTCATATTGTTTATGTGTCTATGAATCATTCAAGAAATTAATAAGATAATGATACATATTCTCAAGAGTTGAGAATTTGAACCATGTATCATTGGTGATTAATTTTTAAATGCTCCTGATCAATGGATCATCACGAGGACGGTGATCGATCCGATCAGTGCACAGATCGCTTTCCTTATGGATGGACGAGACTCGAGTCCACAGTGTAGGGACTGTTGGGATTTGTATCTTAAATGTCAATCGTCAGCATATTGATGATTGAATTTTGTAAATGAATTGACAAATTAATAAAGTGTTATTTGGCATTATTCATCATTTTCATCTTCAAATGAACTCTTATATGATGAAGTCCTTAGGACTTATGTTATGATAAAGGAGGATTTATCCTTGAGTCCTTAAACTTGTTCGCAACCAAATGATATGTTGTTACTAGGACGACAGCATTATCGAGATTAGGTCGTTGTGTGACATATACGTTGGTTGTCCTCTTAACCAAGGAGTGTGGAGACACTGGTATGCCACACAGGTGAAGTGTAGGAGTACATTTCACTGAACGTGACCAATTTCGGAAAGCTCTACTGTCGAGAGATGTTCCGAGTGGATAAGGGTATAAGTTTGAACCTCTGACCTGAGACCGCAACCTGTGACTAGCAAGCAACTCACTGTACTTTGGTACCGGACTATCTGAATTTCTAATTCAGTGACGGAAGGTCACTGGGTGCAGTCAAGTACTTGCGTAGTCAGTTGTGAGTCAAGATGGAATTGACCCCTCCTAAAAATAGAAGATAATGTATTGTGATTAATTTAGCAAAACCTTGGCCAGGATAATCCCAGTGAGGAGTCCGGGATATCTAAAGTTAATCACATAATGGATGTACTAATTATAGGGTTGACAGTGAGCTCTAAGTCATCCTGGCATTAGGAGTCAAAGGGATTGAATTATACAGTAACCATAGTTCAGGGTTCCAGAATATTTGCTTCGCATATATTCGGCCTATCCGGACGTCAGGTACCATTGCTAGATGGTCACATCGATTAGTGTAGGAAATTATTCCTATACTACCGGCTTATGTTCGAACCTATGAGGTCACATGCATAGAAGATTTCTGATTGATCAAGAAAGCTGATGAATGATTAAGAATCATTTAGAAATAATTTGGTCAATTTGATTGGCAAATTATCTTATAAAATAATTAAAGTAATTATTGAAGGATTAATTAGTAATTAAATTACTAATAAACTCAATAATTAAATTACTAATGATTGATCAAGAAAGCTAATGAACCTCTGAATCATTTAAATTCGAAATTCAAATGAAATATATGCGACAAGAGGTAGGAAAATTCTGCTGCATGGATTTCAAATTCCTCCCCTCTTGCACATGTGTTTAAAATTTGAATTTAAATCAGATTTGGTTGAGATATGATTTGGGTTGTTCCTATTTCTTTGCATGTGCCAACTAAAGAGGTTTTCTGAAAATAAATTTCGAATTTTGAATGAAAATTCGGAGGCCATTAAAAGGGGTCAAACATGGGCACCGAAAACACATCCATTGCTGCCTTCTTCCTCACCCGCCTCCTCCTCCTCTTCTTCTCCATTTTAGATAGGGTTTTCAGGATGAATATCTAGAAGATTCAAGATCAGATCTGAGTCCTCTACTTCCCTTACAAACCTCGTCTCTATCTGCTTCAAGACGATTGATCAAGAGTTGATTGAATCCCGACGAGCAGATTTTAGCTTTCAAGTGTTCTGCAGCTGCTAGCATTGTTGCGGAAGAAGATCCTTCAGGACTTCGCTTGTACTTTTCGTAGAGGCCATTCATGTACGTGGCTGCGAAGTCAAGAATTAGATTTACAACTTTCATCCATCATAAAAGGTATTAATCTAGCATTAATCATTTATTATGGTGTCAAGGTCTAGGTCCGATTCCCCGAGGTTTTACCCTCTTTTGGGGCTCCTCACGGAGATATCTCCAGAATCCATTCGATAGATATTCGAAGATTAATTGGAATAGAGTTCTTAAGTTTTAGATCTGATAGTTAATCATGCATAAAAGTTTTAGCATAATTGTTTAAACGATTCCGGCATAATCCTATGTGTTCTTAATGTGCTGATTTCTAGATTTGATCTTGTAAGCATGCATGAATTAAATTGTTTGATTCATTTTTTCGCTGTATTTTGAAATTTTAAAAGAACTACATGTGGCTTGATTTCTCTTGTGAAGGGGTACGTAGGCAATCCGATCAGGTTCAGCCATGGTTTTCAAAAAAAAAAAAAAAATTCAGAATGCTAAACACCGAAGAACCTAGGAATAACTTTCAGTGGTATCAGAGCCAGGTTTATGTTTAAACTTTTATGTTTTAATTCTTGCAATTAAATCTGAAATCATTAACATGTTTAGATTAGATCTAAAGTGCTTTTTATGATTGATTTAATTGCTGATTATGCATGATTAAGTAGATCTGAAATTTTGGATGCATATGATGCATGTTTGTGTTAGGATTAGTAACATGAATAAATCTGAAATCATAATATTGTTTAGATTAGATCTAAATAAAGTTTATGATTCATATGATCTCTGATTTTAATAAACAAATCAGATCTGAAAATAAAAGTGAAAAAACAAATACATAAGATGTATGTTGTTTGTATTAATTCATATTGTTATGTATATGTGATGCATGAACATAAAACATAATGACTTAAACATGAATTAAATCTGATTACATATGATTAATTACAAAAATTCATATCTGAAAATATGTTTTAAGAACTGAAAGATTGTAATTAATATGTAATTAAAAAGAAATATGCAATGATCAAAACTTTCATAGGCCTAAACTTAATTGAGAATTAAGTGTTATGAAATAGAATTGTAACTCAATTAATTGACATTGCATAATTCTTTGGGCATATAGGTTAGCTTGAATCAAGTTCTTAGGATTGGGTTAGACCTAAGGTTAGAATCAAACATGGTCTAATTAGAGTTAATTGATCAAATCTAATTAAGTAGTAACTAGATTAGGTCAAGAAAACTCTAGGTTAAATACAATAGTTGTAGATTAATCAATTCCATGTCTTTGATTAGACCAAGATGGAACTTGATTTAGGCTCAGAGGTGTAGCCCGAGTCATTTGAGTAATCAAATCAAAATTGATTAACCAGTCGGTGTCTAAGGTAAGTTTGGCAGTTTTGACCGGTGGTTTTTAATTGGGAGCTACTCGCACTGATTCGTCTTTATCGAGTTAATGGCATATCCCTTCCACCGATCTCACTTACCTGGCCGACATGGTCAATCACATTTTGATTGGATCACTTAATGATTCGAGTTAGCCCATGCCTTAAGAAAAATCAGTATGACTGATTTAGGTGTCTCCTTAACCGGTTTGAGTCTAATCTGATTTGGTGAAGTCAGTGGGAGAAATTAGACTAACCGGATCTTCTCATCTATCTAATTATGAAATCCTCTAAAATTATTAGGTCCTTAAAATGAAATGGTTATGGAGATAACTAGGTCATAGCCTCCCATTAAGTTGGATGATAATGGGTCCAATGTTTTGATAATTATTGGAGGCGCCACACGCCTGGTACTTATCAAGCATTGGAATTATCATTCAATATATGATGAGTTAAGTGTACCTTCAATAGGCGGTCAGGTGAGCCGAGCCACACTCGGGCTTGGTCGTCTATTAGTTGATTAGACTTAACCCTATCATTTAATGGTTGGACCTGACTAGGGTATTCGGTGGAGGCACCACACGCCTGCCGGAAAACCTAGGGCAAAATCATCACTAGAAGTTGCTTGGTGAAGCAATTGGTTAAGAACCTACCAATAGGTGCATATGGGTTGGCCGAGCCACACTCGGGCCTATATGTGATCTATTGGGTTCTAGTGCCCACTAAAGAATTAGGAGTAATTTTTCGAATTAGAGGTAGAGGCTACCAATTTGTATAAAATAGTGGGAATACCTTTAGACTAAAGTCCAAGTCTATTGAGTTTAGTCAATTCATATACTAATAGCCAATTTTTTTTTTAATGCAGAAATAGCCACTAATTTGTCACTTTTCATTGTTGGACAATGACAAGTTGACTGGTCCAAATTTCAATAATTGGCATAGGAAACTGAAAATAGTGCTAGAGCATGAGAGGATCCTTTATATGATAACGAATCAAGCACCTGAGCAGCCCATTGCTAATGCATCAAGATCAGCCAGAGATACTTATCAGAAGTAGCTCAGTGACCGGATCACTGTTCGATGCATCATGTTGGCAGCAATGAGTGATGAGTTTAGTAGGCGTTTTGAGAATACGCAGCCGGAAGATATCATTCAAGTGTCGAATGAATCATTCGGCGTTCTTGACGACGTTGAGAGGCACAAAACTAGTTGTGCCATCTTCAGCGCCCGAATGAAAGATGGGACCTCGGTAACTGATCATGTACTGTACATGATTGAGTTGATCGAGCGTCTAAGCTCTCTTGGCTTTCTCCTTCATGATCAATTGGGGAAGGATGCCATACTAAACTCATTGCCTGGATCATACCATCCTTTTCTCACTCATTTTCGTATGACGAAACCTGTAGTGAATTATCACCAATTGTTGGGGTTACTACAGACGTTTCAGAATGATCACCAACTTCTTAAGAAGATGGTGAACTTAGTGGAAGGTTCATCCAAGGGTCGCTCCTTTAAGAAAAGGAAAAAAAAAATAAAATACAAAAGAAACAGGTGCATCATGCTCAGCCTAGTCAAAAAAAGAATAAAAAGGCTGATCAGAGCAAGGCGGAGTGCTTCTTCTGCAAGAAGCAAGGACATTGGAAGAGGAACTGTCCTCTTTACATTGCATCCCTCGATCCGAACTGGCCTAAGAAAAGTGGGCAATCAGTTGCCAATCAAGGTACTTATATGATAACACCTTGCAATTTTTCTATTTGTGATAATTCGACCTGGGTATTGGATACCGGTAGTCCTTTTAATATTTGCAATTCGTTGCAGGGGCTACAAGTCAGTAAGAGGTTTGAAGAAGGAGAAAGGTTTCTGAATGTTGGAGATGGAAGACCAGTTTCAGTTCTAGCTTTAGGAATTCTTAAACTTGAATTCAGCTCTCATGTAAATGTCCTTAGTGATTGTCACTATTGTCCAAGTTTTCTATTGAATATCATTTCTGTAGGCCTTTTGGCCAAAAATGGTTATGAAATATCAATAAAAAAGGATTATTGCAATGTCATTTGGAATGGTGTTGTTGTAATGAATGGAATTCTGAGTAATGGCATTTACATTGTGTCACAGCCTGTTCATGAATGTATAAATCCAATAAGCGTCCTAGAATAGATAATGTCACGGATGTCTACCTTTGGCATCATAGGCTAGGTCATATTAACAAGAACAGGATGAACAGGTTAAGTAAAGAGGGAATCCTTGATGTTAATGATTGTGAATCATTGACAACCTGTGAATCATGTCTTCTTGGTAAAATGACCAAATCACCTTTTACCGAAAAAGGTGAACGAGCCAGTGATTTATTGACCCTTGTACATTCTGATGTATGTGGGCCAATGAGTACAGATGCTAGAGGTGGGTATTCATATTTCATTATGTTTACAGACGACCTTTCTAGGTATGGTTATGTCTATTTAATGAGACATAAATTTGAATCATTTGAAATGTTCAAA
Source organism: Phoenix dactylifera (assembly GCF_009389715.1). Classification (NCBI taxonomy): domain Eukaryota; kingdom Viridiplantae; phylum Streptophyta; class Magnoliopsida; order Arecales; family Arecaceae; genus Phoenix; species Phoenix dactylifera. Next base: position 129,007 of record NW_024067688.1, read on the forward strand.
TTATATCATAATGAAGTAGAAAAACAAACTGGAAAGAGTATTAAAACTCTTCGATCAGATCGAGGAGGTGAATACCTCTCCAGTGAATTTTTGACATATCTAGGAGAAAATGGGATTCTCTTCCAATGGACTCCTCCTGGTACACCACAATATAATGGTGTGTCAGAAAGGAGAAATCGAACTCTGTTAGACATGGTTCGATCCATGATGGGATTTGCTAATCTGCCCATATCCTTTTGGGGATATGCTCTTAAGTCAGCCTGCTATATTCTAAATAAGGTTCCAAGTAAGTCTGTAAATAAAACACCACATGAGATGTGGACTGGACGCAAGCCGATGCTCTCTCACCTTAGGATTTGGGGGTGTCCGACGTACGTCAAACGTTTGAAGACAGACAAACTTGAACCCAAGTCTGACAAATGTTTCTTTGTTGGTTACCCTAAAGAAACTAAAGGATATTACTTCTACTTTGCTGAAGAACAAAAGTTGTTCGTAAGTAATAGAGCAATTTTCTTAGAAAAAAAATTCCTTGGTGAAGGAACAAATAGCTCTAATGTTGAGCTTAGAGAAGTTCAACATGTAGAAGATCCGACACCATCTACTGAACCAGTTGAGTCAGATTTGATTAGATCAGATCCAGAACCTATATTAGATGCACCATTAAGGCAATCGGGTAGAGTACCACATCAGCCGGACAGATACTACGGTTTCTTGGTCCGAGATGGGGATCCTATCGAACTTGATGAAAACGATGAGGATCCGTTCACATATATGGATGCAATGCAGAGGTATGACTCTGATAAATGGCTTGGAGCCATGCAATCCGAAATGGAATCCATGAAGGTCAATGATGTTTGGACATTAGTTGACCCACCCAAAGGAATTAAATCCATAGGGTGTAAGTGGATATTCAAAAGGAAACGGGGCGCAGACGGAAAGGTAGAGACCTATAAAGCCCGTTTGGTTGCCAAGGGTTATCGTCAACGTTATGGTATTGACTATGATGAGACGTTTTCTCCTGTGGTAATGCTCAAGTCCATTCGGATTGTGCTTGCGATAGCAGCACATTTAGACTATGAAATCTGGCAAATGGATGTAAAGACCGCATTTCTAAATGGAGATTTAGAAGAGGAAGTGTATATGATACAACCTGAAGGTTTTACATCTGCAGATGAGTCTAAAGTGTACAAGCTTCAAAAATCCATTTATGGATTAAAGCAAGCTTCATGGAGTTGGAATATACGTTTTGATAAGGTAATCAAAACATATGGCTTCATTAAGAATAAAGAGGAACCTTGCATTTATAAATGGGCAAATAGTTCAGTTATTATATTTCTTATTTTGTATGTGGATGACATTCTTTTAATCGGGAATGACATTCCTGCATTACAAGGAATAAAGGTTTGGCTATCATCTCAATTTGCCATGAAGGATTTGGGAGAAGCATCTTACATCCTAGGGATGAAGATCTATAGAGATAGATCTAGAAGATTGCTTGGATTATCCCAATCCACATACATTGATACTATACTGAAGAGGTTCAGTATGATTAACTCCAAGAAAGGCTATCTTCCGATGGGCCATGGAATTAACCTCTCTAAAAGGGATTGTCCGACAACCCCTCAAAAAAGAGAGAGTATGGATAGAATTCCATATGCTTCGGCAGTTTGGATCTATAATGTATGCCATGACATGTACTAGACCAGACGTGGCATACTCACTAGGAGTAGTGAGCAGATACCAGTCTGATCCAGGTAGCAACCACTGGAAGGTTGTAAAAACCATTCTTAAGTATTTGAGAAATACTAAAGATCAGTGGCTTGTCTATGGTGATTCTGACTTAAAACTTGAGGGATATACTGATTCAAGTTTTCAGTCAGATCAAGATGATAGCAAGAGCGTGTCAGGATATATCTTCACTCTTAAGGGTGGGGCCATCTGCTGGAAGAGTTCCAAGCAGCATATAGTGGCAGATTCTACATGTGAAGCAGAATATATCGCAGTATCTGATGCCGCCAAGGAAGCTGTATGGTTGCGGAAGTTCATCACCGAGCTTGGAGTGACACCCTCCATTGATGGTCCAGTGCCTGTATTTTGTGACAATATTGAGGCCATAGCTCAAGCAAGAGAACCCAAAGCACATCAGCGGACCAAGCATATTCTACGTCGCTACCACCTGGTTCAAGAGATCATCGATCGAGGTGATATTGATCTTCAGAAGATTGACACAAAAGAAAATCTGGCTGATCCATTTACCAAAGTCCTCGGCATCAAAGAGTTCGACGAACACAAGTCGAAGATGGGTATTAGTGATAAGTGCTTGATAATCTATAATTTAGTTATCTTTCCATAGCACTTATCAATGTTCTTAAACTGATAAATACGTATTTTACCATGAAATTGAATGATCATTGAAATAAATTTAAAATATGGTAAAAAGCAAATAATTCTTTTCTTAAATCAGACTCTGAACTTGTCTCTCTCTTATTTGCAATCTTTCATGAAAATTACAGAAAAACATATAAGGAGGAGATTGTGTTGACCCGGTTTGGTAACCTGATAGAATTGTAGTCAAGCTAAGGTTATAATTAAATGGGTTTTGGTCCTGATTGGATCGAAAGTTATAATTAATTTTGTATGGGGCAGAGGTTTGATTAACCCTTTTTATTAGGTCACGGTCCTGTTTTTAGTCTTGTCTGGTCGAGTTCGATCTGAAGCAGCTTAGCAAGAATTAAATTTAAATGACAATGGGCTCAAGGATAAGTCAACCATCATGACCCACCTCAAACCCAAAGTCAATTCCCAACCAATTCCTTACCTGCCTTCATATAAAATTTATAAATTTAAAACAAAAAAAAGAAAAATAATGAATATAATAAAATAAATAAAAATATTTCCGGGGAGAATCACTTATTCACTGTTCATATGAACAGTGTCCCGTAAAAACACTGTTCATATGAACAGTGAGAAATAATATAATAATAAAAAAATTTTATTAAAACTGTTTCACTGTTTATCTCCTTCCTCCCATTATCTATCCTTCCCGTGATCCCGCCTCATAGAGCGCCCCCCTGCCCGTTCCAGCCACGCGTCACAGCCGACGCTCCAATCCTCCACGCGGTGCAGCCGGCGACCAGATCCTCCGCCTCTTCATCCGCCTGCATCCCCGCCTCCGCACAGCTGCCATTCCGGGCGTCCGAGACAAGCTACGCATGCTCCCAGTGTATCACGCGATGAACCAGGCCACCTTCCGTGCACCCAGCTATCTCCCAGATCTCCTCTCATCCCGCGGTGCAGCCGGCGACCAGATCCCCCCCAGCTCCATTCCGCTGATCCCGCGGCCCTTCATCCTCTTCGTCCGCGATCTGCCTTCCGGCATCATGCCCCGAAATCAGCCGGCCGTGATCTCTTCTTCCTTCCCGAACGAGCACTCCGGACAGCTATAAAAGGAGGAGGGGGCTTGGTTCAACAGAAAAATAGGGGAGACCCCCTATTTCGGTGAAAAGAAGAAGAAAGTCGAGAGGGAGAGGAAAAGAAATTAAAAAAAAGAGAAAGGAGGGGGAAAGAGAATATTTTGTGATATTTTGGGAAGAATGAGAGGGGATGACTTTCACTTGAAGATGGGAGGTCGTCCGGAAGCCATGCGCGGCAAAACGTCTAGTCTAGGGCTGGATGAAGCCCTAGCAATGTATCAGGGCATTGTAATTCTTATTTTTTTATTATTTTGGAGCTTGTTTAAATTCTTATTTTCAATGAAATATTCCTTTATGATATTTAAACTTTGAGCATGCTAGTTACTAATCATGTTTGCTAAAGTAGTCTAAGATGATTCATGCCTAGGAAGATGAAGTGTGCTACATCCTAGATTAGCATACTTAGGTAGACACTTCATGCTACACCGAAGATAGATCTTCCTAAAACTCTTCATGCTTTTATTTTAAAAGGCTTGTAGCCAATTTGCATGCCTCTCCAAAAGATAAAAATTAAGAACACAATCCCTAATGCAATGCTACGCGGTGGATTCCAAACCCTAGATCTATCTACTTTGATAAATTTCAATTCGTACTCATAGATTAATTCAGTATAATTAAGTTAGCAAACTCTTCTTCTTAATTTACTTTTAAAAGAAAAATAACTTGTCTCCAATCTCTGTGGACCGACACCCATAATCACTATCCTACAGGATACGTGCTATTGCGTGGTTTATTTTCAAAATTGAAAGAACCGATCAATTTTTGGCGCCGTTGTCAGGGATTGCTAGCATAGTTATTTCTCCTATCATTAAAAAAAATAATTAATTAAAATAAAAACTTTCAAAAATATATATATATCTAAAATAAAATAAAAAATTATTTTCTATTATTGTTACTTTTTTAATCTCCTTTTTCTCTTCTACTAATTTTTTTTTAATTTTTTCTTTTGGTCTTATTTGATCAAGAATCGAAGAGGAGATCTGGGCTATCAAAAAGGAATGCTTTAGAGGTTTGCTTAAAAAATTTTAAATTGCTAGGAAAATTCTCTTTGGTAACCTCTAAACCTTTCTTATTTAAATTAATTATTAGCTTGAAATTTTGTGGCAATTGTTTGATTTTAATTTCAGTAAAAGTGTGAATGCATGCTTGATACACATACACAAATTAATCCGCACATAGTAAGGGCAATCAACCCAACAAGATAAGAGCCGGATTTCATCACCGGACTCTTGCCCAACTTAGGTGAACTCAATCTCACATAGTGTCAGCTTAATTAAAATCAATTAGACGTTGGCTCCTAGGGACATTCGAGCTCAATAGGACGAAGATCACCGAAAGTTGCACCAATTTCGCTCTGTGGCTTAGTTGATGTCTAGGCAAGCTTTGTCCCTATAAGGGAGACAGTTCATCTGTTCGAGGCAAGTAGGTTTTAAGTGGGACCTTTGCGAACGCATCGTGACCCCTCCACTTACCTGGAAGCTTACCTGGTCAACTCGGTTCATTAGACCGGATTGGAGGCTTAGGTGCCCTCTTCAAACCAGTTAGGAGCTGTCTAGTGGTTTTAGGACAAAGACTAGGATTGATATGCTTTTCTCTTTTATTGCATGCTTGACTGATCGAGTACTAGTGTATGCAAGGGAGTCGTTCTAGAGTACGTGACCTATTACCTTTTGACCCTGAAATAGAATGGACCCTTAGAAATATTCGAGCTGAGATCAGAACAATAGACTCATCCCCATCTCTTGAGATGGCTGAAGAACAACCCAAACTCCTGAGGGAGTACTTTACTCCCACCATTTACACTTCCCCATCTTGCATTCGATAACCTGAAGTAGCAGCTGTACAATACGAAATAAAGTCTAGTGTGATCCAAATGCTCCCATCTTTTTATGGGCTCACCAACGAAGAACCATATAAACACCTAGATGAATTCCTTGAGATTTGCACCACTGTCAAGATTCAGAACTTCACTAATGATGCTCTGAAACTTAGATTATTTCCTTTCTCCCTTAAAGATAGAGCCAAACAATGGCTGAATTCTTTAGAAGCTAACTCGATTCGTTCATGGGATCAAATGCAACAAGAATTCCTTAAAAAATACTTTTCCATAAGAAGAACGAACCAGTTTAGACGTGCCATTACAAGCTTCTCCCAAACTGAGGGAGAAGAATTCCATGAAACTGGGGAGAGATTTCGGGACCTAATCCGTAAATGCCCTCATCATCAAATACCTAAGTGGCAGCTAGTGCAATGTTTCTATGATGGATTGACTGAACGAAACCGTCAGATGATCGATGCTGCATGCGGGGGAACTTTTATGCTTCAAAATGAGCATGAAGCATGGCAATTATTTGAAAATCTTAATAAAAATTTCCTTCACCATGCTTCCTATTCTCGTCAAGCACCCCCGAGTTCTCAAAGAAAAGGGACCATTTGTGAAATAAGTCATTCTATGGACCTGTCTAGCAAGGTAGATGCATTGTCCCATAAGATTGACCAACTGATGATAGGAGGACATGTCGTTAGCTCTTCCCAAGCACAAGTGTGTGCTATCTGTTCTAGCCCATCGCATCCTATTCATGAGTGCCCCTCAGCACCCCAATTCCCCGAACTCATGCAAGAACACATCAATGCTGCCCAAACACAGCCCAAACCAGGTAATGACCCATTTTCCAATACATATAATCCGGGATGGCGGAATCATCCAAATTTTTCTTGGAGGCAACAAGCTTCAAATAATACCCAACCCTACTCCCAAAATTTTCAAAACCCTCAGAATTTTCATCTCTACCGTCCCTCAACTCAATTTCAACACCTTCCTCCTCCAACCCAAAGAAATACACCCTTTGAGGAGAAAGTGTTGACTGCCCTTCAAGGTTTGGAGGCAAACACACAACTATTACACTCTCACACGCAATCAATTGCTAAGCTAGAATCCCAAATGGGTCAACTAGCCAATGCATTAAACAAGCGAGAGGAGGGTAAGCTTCCAAGTCAACCAATGAGTAATCCTAGGGGACAATACGTGGCTCAAGAAACTCAAATAAATCATGAGCAAGCCAATGCTTTGACTACCCTAAGGAGTGGACGTATAATAGATAATAAGGTTGGGGAGGGTAACAATAAGGAAGATGAAGAAGATGAGAGGAATGTATCACATGAAAATCTAAAACCTTCTTTAGCTAGTCTACCATCTGCCACAACCCACATTCCAAAGGCTCCATTCCCTGAAGCACTTAATGCACCCTCTCCCTTTGGCAAGAAGGGAACTTCATTAGAAGAGATGATGGAGGTCTTCAAACAAGTTAAAATCAACCTCCAACTCCTTGATGCCATCAAACAAGTTCCCTCTTATGCCAAATTTCTCAAAGACCTTTGCACCCAAAAGCGGAAATCTAGGACACATGTGCCTAAAAAGGTCCTCCTAACTGAGCAGGTAAGTTCCATTCTCCAACACAACACCCCTCCAAAATTCAAAGATCCTGGCGCTCCCACTATTTCCTGTGTCATAGGAGATAACTCCATTGATTGAGCACTTTTAGATCTAGGGGCAAGTGTGAATCTTCTACCCTATTCAGTCTATGAAAAATTTGGGTTGGGTGAATTGAAACCTACCTCGGTATCTTTACAATTGGCTGATAGATCGGTGAAGATGCCAAGGGGGATGATTGAAGATGTTCTTGTCAAGGTAGACAAATTCTATTTTTCAGTAGATTTTATCGTCCTTGACATGGAACATGTGCCCAACCTAAAAAAATAAATCCCTGTAATTCTTGGTCGTCCCTTTTTAGTGACAGCCAATGCATGTATCAACTGTAGAACTGGGGCAATGGATATATCATTTGGGAACATGAAAATTAAGTTAAATGTATTTCATGCCGCTGACCAACATGTGAGGGAAGACGAGTGTTGCCTAATTGACGAAATGGATGATCTTGTAGAGAAAGCCCTTCCCTATATCTTAGCAGATGACCCCCTAGAGGCATGCTTCGCCCATTTTGACATTGACAATTTTGACATAGACAAGGCCATAGAAGAAGTCAATATCTTACTCGACAATCAATCTCCCATGAGTTTCCTTCCTTGGAAGGTCCGACCTGAACCTCTTCCCCCCATTGCTAGTGCACCACTTTGTCCTTCCATTGATTCTCCTCCTAAACTTGAGTTAAAGCCACTTCCGACAACTCTTAAGTATGCCTTTCTAGGACCAGAAGATACCCTCCCTATAATCATCGCAGCCAACTTATCTACTGAATAGGAGGGTAAACTTTTAAGGGTGCTAGAAGAGAATAAACATGCCATAGGATGGTCTGTAGCCAATTTGAAAGGGGTTGACCCCTCTGTTTGTATGCATCGAATTCATCTCGAAGATGATGCAAAGCCCACCCGAGAAATGCAAAGAAGACTCAATCCTAACATGAAGGAGGTAGTCAAGAAAGAAGTGGTGAAGTTAATAGATGCCGAAATCATTTATCCAATTTCTGATAGTAAGTGGGTGAGTCCGACACAAGTGGTACCCAAGAAATCAGGTATCACTGTGGTTGAAAATACGGAAGGAGAATTGATACAAACACGCACAACCACGGGTTGGCGCGTGTGTATTGACTACAGAAAACTTAATTCGATGACTAGGAAAGACCATTTTCCTCTACCTTTCATAGATCAAATTTTGGAACGGTTGGCTGGTCAAGGTTTCTACTGCTTCTTAGATGGTTATTCTGGATATAATCAAGTATCTGTTTACCCGGACGATCAAGAGAAAACCACTTTTACTTGCCCATTTGGGACATTTGCATATAGGAGGATGCCTTTTGGACTATGCAATGCACCCGCAACTTTTCAACGATGCATGATGGCCATTTTTTCAGATATGGTGAAAAACTTTCTAGAAGTGTTCATTGATGATTTCTCAGTTTTTGGCCTATCTTTTGACGATTGTCTGAACAATTTGACCTTAGTTTTGAAAAGATGTGAGGAGACCAACCTAGTATTAAGTTGGAAAAAGAGCCATTTCATGGTTCAAGAAGGCATAGTTTTAGGACACGTCATGTCCAAGAGGGGAATTGAAGTAGATAAAGCCAAAGTCGATCTTATTTCCAATCTCCCTCCACCCAAAACTGTGAAACAAATCCGATCATTCCTTAGCCATGCTGGCTTCTACCGTCGCTTCATTCAGGATTTCAGTAAAATTTCCAAACCCTTGTGCAATCTTCTTGCCAAGGACACTCCCTTTGTCTTTAATGAAGCATGCAAAGAGGCATTTGAAAATCTTCGCTCGAAATTGACCACTGCACCTATCATACGGCCTCCTAATTGGACCCTTCCATTTGAACTGATGTGTGACGCATCTGACTATGCCATTGGGGCAGTTTTAGGGCAACGGCTAGATAAGGTACCTCATGTCATCTACTACGCTAGTAAAGCACTCTCAGATGCACAATTGAACTACACCACCACTGAGAAAGAATTGCTAGCTGTAGTATTCGTGCTAGACAAGTTTCGATCTTACCTATTAGGATCCAAGGTTACCGTATTCACTGATCATGCTGCCCTTCGACACCTTCTTGCAAAGAAGGATACCAAACCCCGTCTGATTCGATGGATTATTTTACTACAAGAATTTGATCTAGAAATTTGTGACAAGAAAGGAACTGCAAATGTCGTAGCAGACCACTTATCTAGGATTCTTCTTGAGCCCTCTAAGAATACCTCACCCTTACATGATGCTTTCCCAGATGAACAATTATTTGGGGTACAAGGAATGAAAACGCCATGGTTTGCAAACATAATAAATTACCTTGCCATAGGACGAATTCCTGATGATTGGTCAACTCAAGACAAGAACCGATTCTTTTCACAAGTAAAGTTCTATTATTGGGATGATCCCGATCTATTCAAGTATTGTCCCAATCAAGTAATCCATCGATGTATCCCCGAATGCGAATTTCAAAGTATTCTTTCATTTTGCCATTCACAAGCTTGTGGGGGACATTTTGGGGGTAGAAAAACTGCAGCAAAAGTTTTACAGAGTGGATTTTATTGGCCCACACTTTTCAAAGATGCCCATAACTTTTTCCAAACTTGTGAACGGTGCCAACGGATGGGTACCATCTTCCGTAGAGATATGATGCCTCTCAATCCTATTTTAATTGTAGAAATCTTTGATGTATGGGGTATTGACTTTATGGGCCCTTTTCCACCATCCTTTGGTTTCGAATATATTCTTGTAGGGGTTGATTATGTTTCAAAATGGGTAGAAGCTGTCGCCACTAAAACTAATGACCACAAGGTTGTGATTAAATTTTTACATGAAAACATCTTTTGTCGTTTTGGCACACCCCGAGCCATCATCAGTGATGGGGGATCTCATTTTTGCAATCGGTCTTTCGAGGTTTTGGCTCGCAAATATAACATCACCCACAAAGTTGCTACCCCATACCATCCCCAAACGAGTGGACAAGTCGAGGTATCCAATAGGGAGTTAAAACACATCTTAGAAAAAACGGTACGTCCCGATAGGAAAGATTGGTCTCAAAGGATAAATGATGCACTCTGGGCCTATCGTACTGCCTACAAAACTCCTATTGGCATGTCTCCCTACTGATTAATTTTTGGAAAAGCTTGTCACTTACCGGTAGAACTTGAACATAGTGCTTTCTGGGCTATCAAAAAGTTTAACTTAGACATGGCAGTAGCTGGTCCTCACCGAAAACTCCAACTAAGTGAACTTGAAGAATTGCGCAATGAGGCTTATGAAAATGCTAAAATTTATAAAGCAAGGACTAAGGCTTTTCATGATAAAAATATTAACCGTAAGTCCTTCGAACCTGGTCAAAAGGTTTGGCTATTCAATTCAAAGTTGCGACTCTTCCCGGGTAAACTTCGCTCTAGGTGGGATGGACCATTCATAGTAAAAAAGGTCTTTCCTTATGGTGCAGTAGAGATCCAACACCTCAATGGTGAACATGTTTTAAAAGTCAATGGCCAAAGGTTAAAACCTTATGTGGACTGTGTTACCGATGGGCAATTGATTGAATCCCTTAATTTGACGAACCCTGTTTATCAAAATCATTAAGGATGCACTGTGTCTGGCTGAAGACAATAAACTTAGCGCTTGTTGGGAGGCAACCTAATTCTCTTAGATTTTTTTTAACATTGAGGACAATGTTAGGTTTAGGTTTGGGGGTATTTTTAAGTATTTTTTTTATTTTTTGTTTTGTTTGCATCTCTTGCATTCGTTTTCACTTCATAATGTCAGGTTTATCAAAAGAAATAAAAATATAAAAATATAAAAATATCTTTTAAAAAAAATTGTGTTCATTTTTACAATTTTTTTTTAAAAAAATTAAATATATATATATATTTTACCTAATTTCTATACATGAATGCGAGAATGATAAATACACAAGGTATATAAAATCTAAAAAGCCCAATGACTAGTCGGAAGTAATATAAATTTAAGTTCTTTTTATTAAGTCTCTCTTAGGGAGTTGTAAGCTAATTAATACTTTGAAATTTCACTACACACTGGCCGACCCTTCAAAGGTCTAGGCTCGACAATATATTGATAGTATAGTAGCAACCTTGGATCCTGATGAATCATACTTATCTAATTCAAAAAAAAAAAAATCATCAATAAAAAGGATTTAGTCAGGAACATCGAAAAGGGCTACCTATTGTCAAAGGTCAGGTGGGCTTGTGATGAGGACTCTGAGCATAAGTCCGTAGGGGGGTCTTGATGCCCGACACCTTGTGCCAACTGGTGTGAGAGTTGTCGACTGATTGCTCGTTACACGGAGAAATCACCACAAGAGTAAAAGTGCACAATTTATACATCTTTTATTTTAAAAAAAAAACTTTGTATTGACCTTGTAAAAGACAATAGTGTGAAAGCCGTCGTTGTAGAAATTCGAGTAAACTGGAATATTACAGATAAAGCCCGTGAGGTACTAAAGTAAACATCCACAACTCTCAAAATCCTGCAGATAAGATGATTTTGAATCAGTGAGTAGGTCCTTTCGACCAATCCTTGGAAACTACTAGTATTAGCAATATTTTGGAGATCCGAACCCTTAGCTTGTGTACGGTCCAGATTTCACTGAGCACTCCAGTATAAATAAGTCTTACAACTTCCTAACGGAAACTTAATGACCTCAACTTGAATTGCATTTTGACCTAGGATTTGGGCTGACTTAGTAAATAAAACCGTGTGTGCTTTGAAACTCTTATCATTTATGTATCTTAAATTAGATTTTAATAATAATAATAAAAAAGAGAGTTTTTGAAATTCTTTACTAGTATGCATTTGGAATTTGATTTTCACTTCATAGATCAATCGATCTAAAAAATAAAAAAAAAAGATTATAATAACAATAATAATAAATGATTTATTTAAGTTTGTGGGTATCTTCACTGAAAAACCTCACCAGACTATAACTCGTCCACTAGGATAACCTAGGGGTTTAAAGCCTTGTTACATATGGTAAATGTAACCGCGATGCCTGTGAAAGTGAGTTAGAATTCTTCTTTTCTAGTTTTATTTTGCTCGAGGACTAGCAAAACATAGGTTTGGGGGTGTGATAAGTGCTTAATAATCTATAATTTAGTTATCTTTCCATAGCACTTATCAATGTTCTTAAACTGATAAATACGTATTTTACCATGAAATTGAATGATCATTGAAATAAATTTAAAATATGGTAAAAAGCAAATAATTCTTTTCTTAAATCAGACTCTGAACTTGTCTCTCTCTTGTTTGCAATCTTTCATGAAAATTACAGAAAAACATATAAGGAGGAGATTGTGTTGACCCGGTTTGGTAACCTGATAGAATTGTAGTCAAGCTAAGGTTATAATTAAATGGGTTTTGGTCCTGATTCGATCGAAAGTTATAATTAATTTTGTATGGGACAGAGGATTGATTAACTCTTTTTATTAGGTCATGGTCCTGTTTTTAGTCTTGTCTGATCGAGTTCGATCTGAAGCAGCTTAGCAAGAATTAAATTTAAATGACAATGGGCTCAAGGACAAGTCAACCATCATGACCCACCTCAAACCTAAAGTCAATTTCCAACCAATTCCTTACCTGCCTTCATATAAAATTTATAAATTTAAAACAAAAAAAAGGGAAATAATGAATATAATAAAATAAATAAAAATAATTCCGGGGAGAATCACTTATTTACTGTTCATATGAACAGTGTCCCGTAAAAATACTGTTCATATGAACAGTGAGAAATAATATAATAATAATAAAAAAAATTTATTAAAACTGTTTCACTCTTTATCTCCTTCCTCTCGTTATCCTTCCCGTGATCCCACCTCACAGAGCGCCCCCCTGCCCGTTCCAGCCACGCGTCAAAGCCGACGCTCCAATCCTCCACGCGGTGCAGCCGGCGACCAGATCCTCTGCCTCTTCATCCGCCTGCATCCCCGCCTTCGCACAGCTGCCGTTCCGGGCGTCCGACAAGCTACGCATGCTCCCAGCGTATCACGCGATGAACTAGGCCACCTTCCGTAAACCCAGCTATCTCCTAGATCTCCTCTCATCCCGCGGTGCAGCCGGCGACCAGATCCCCCCCAGCTCCATTCCGCTGATCCCGCGACCCTTCATCCTCTTCGTCCGCAATCTGCCTTCCGGCATCACGCCCCGGAATCAGCCGGCCGTGATCTCTTCTTCCTTCCCGAACGAGCACTCCGGACAGCTATAAAAGGAGGAGGGGGCTCGGTTCAACAGAAAAATAGGGGAGACCCCCTATTTCGGTGAAAAGAAGAAGAAAGCCGAGAGGGAGAGAAAAAGAAATAAAAAAAAAGAGAAAGGAGGGGGAAAGAGAATATTTTGTGATATTTTGGGAAGAATGAGAGGGGAAGACTTTCACTTGAAGATGGGAGGTCGTCCGAAAGCCATGCGCGGCTAAACGTCTAGTCTAGGGCTGGATGAAGCCCTAGCAATGTATCAGGGCATTGTAGTTCTTATTTTTTTTATTATTTTGGAGCTTGTTTAAATTCTTATTTTCAATGAAATATTCCTTTATGATATTTAAACTTTGAGCATGCTAGTTACTAATCATGTTTGCTAAAGTAGTCTAAGATGATTTATGCCTAGGAAGATGAAGTGTGCTGCATCCTAGATTAGCATACTTAGGTAGACACTTCATGCTACACCGAAGATGGATCTTCCTAACACTCTTTATGCTTTTATTTTAAAAGGCTTGTAGCCAATTTGCATGCCTCTCCAAAAGATAAAAAATAAGATGTTGCCCAGTAGATACAACCCAAGAGAGGGGGGTGAATTGGGTCTTTTAAAACTTTTAAGCTACTTCTAACACTTTTCAATTAATTATGCTAAGTTGTATAGTTGCACAGTGGAATTTAAACTTAGCAATACGTTGATTTATCGAATGAGACTTGATTAAGTAAATTGAATATGTTTGCAACTAAAGGATGCGCGGATAAGAGTTAAGCAGGCAATTTATCTAGGTAAGTAAGTGAGCAAGATAGACAATGACAAAAAGCATCACAAACACAACAAACATATAGTGGTTCGGTGCACCCCAGCACCTACATCCACTCCCCAAGACCTCTTGGGAATTTCACTATAATCCTACAGATTACAGCCGGTTGTTTTACAAGCTCACTACCCAACTTGTTGTTTTGCGAGATCACAACGAACTCGGTCGGTTTTCACAGGCTCACCGACTAGAACCAACCGATTGTTTTCACGGGCTCACAATCCAACCCAGTTGGTTTTCCCAAAGGCTCACCAACCACAACCTTACACCGTTGGTTTTTCCCTTTGGCTCACCAACAAACCTTAACCCCTTGATTCAATCCCTTGATTGAATCAAGTTACAAGATATTAAAACAAAGGTTTAAAACAAATCAAAGCTTCTTAAACAAGCAAATATAACAATATAAACAAATAGGTAAAGAGAAGCCCTCAAACAAGTTGTGTAGATGAGGAAACTCGGCTTCTTCTTTACTTGACCCTCTTCTAATTTCACACGAGGTAGAGGATCACTGAGGCAGCACACAGTTGGAGAGGAAGCTTTGGGATTCACTCGGATGCTCTTCTTCTCTCTATTTTTCTTTGAATGGCCCTTTTGTGCTTTTGGGAGATTTTTCTTGTAATCTCTTTGAAATCTCTTCCCTAATATTTTCTCCCACTTCCATACTATCTCCCCTAGCTCTCCTCTTGATTTTATAGCTTTACATGTTGTGGAACCAGAAATCTAGCCGTTAGAGACAAAAATAGAGCCGTTGTCCACAGTCTGCAACTCATGACAAAGTTCCCGTTGGGATCGGAGTCGACTCGCGCGATCTGGAGTCGACTCGACTGTAGCAGGAGTCGACTCATGCTTTTCTGGAGTCGGCTCGGCAACTGTTCCAGATTTGAATTAAAGTGGTCTTCTCGACTGGGAGTCGACTCGACTTAACCCGGAGTCGACTCGCCAAAATCTGGAGCTGACCTTGCACTTTTGGAGTCGGCTCATCCCAAGGAATCCATGGATGCATTTTTCAACTTTGCTTACTCGAGTCGACTCGGAAATTCTGGGAGTCGACTCGGTGCTCAGAGTCCGAACTCCCGAGCTTCTGTCTTTTGGCTCGTGCTATCTCGGAGTCGACTCGAACTGTCTCTGAGTCGACTCGGCTCTCAGTGTCTGAAATTGGCTCTCTGACTTTTTGCTTGTTTTCCTCTGGGAGTCGACTCTAGCTTTCTTTGGAGTCGACCTGCCAACCATCGGAGTCGACTCGAGTTTCTCAGAAGTCGACTCGGTTCTCAGGGTCCAAAATAGCTTCTCTGTGTTTCTGCCTTGTTACTCCCTGGAGTCGACTCGTACTATCCAGGAGTCGACTCGAGGACTATTCTTTTGGATTTTCCTTTGAATTTGCTCTTCCAACTTGAGTCCTTTGAACTTGAAACTTGGGTCAATAAATTGTAGCTTTCTTCCAACTTTTCTTGAGAGCTTTGGAGGCCTTCTTGTGCTCTTCCAACTTGCTATATTCCTTGCAAAATAACTATCTTTCTCCTTGCAACACAAACGTTAGTATTTATACTTCAAGGTTTTGTAATCATCAAAATCAATCTTTAAATCAATCTTTGGGTCATCAGTCTCCCCCTTTTTGATGATGACAAAACTTGGAGTATATGCAATATAAAATATATTGTGTTCTAGAAGTAGTGCATAGCTAAGTTGCATGAAGTAGAAAACATATATATTTAAAACATACTTCATGATAATGTTTTAGATTTAATCAGCTTAACATAATCAACATATCTAAATTTAAGCTGGTTTGTATTCAATTCAGAACATACAGAATATAAAGCATTATGAGCATATAGTTAGGTATTTCTCCTCCTTTTTGACAACATCAAAAAGATAGTGAAACATTAAGCACAAAGATAAGACTACTCAAATATTTCTTTTTCTTATTGTACTCTGATTTGCATGTCAAATTATTGCAAGGACATGAATCATATAACTCAAGGCAATAATATTAGAATAAGATTAATGAGCATAGATCAGAGCCAATTAAGATAATTTCAGAGCAGAACACATCGAATGTGATTCCAAGGATAGTTTTCAACTCAAGTGTAGATGGAATCTTTTTTAAGTTAATTCAAGAAGTACCACGAATGATATTCAAAGAAAGCACGAATGGAAATCTAACCTCTCTTCAATAATAAGTATGAAAGCTCGTTCATTTAAGATCTTTTGCCCAATATATTAAGTATTTTATCAACATGAGAGCAATTTAATTAATTTTCAGAGTATAAGTGCAAAACTCATATACTTGAAAAACATATCATCATGTTGGATCATTAATTCTTAATGACTTCAAAGTTCTTTTATGATAATAAGAACATTGGGGCACAAATACCAAAATATGCAATTTTTGATACATCTTAGAGCTCATTTAAAGACTTTCTTTTATTTCTTTAGGAAATAAGCACAATTTGATACATAAAAATATGAATTGGCATAAAATTTGAAGTTCTAAAGAGCAAGCCAATTAGGACTCATTAGTGAATTTCAAAATAGATTTTCTAAAAGATACTCAAGCAAATTCAACATATCATACTCCCCCTTTTTTATTAAATTAGAGGCTCTTAAGATCAACTGTTTGAATTGCAATTTGGTTCATGATTTATGCATAAGATATATTAACCAAATAACAAGCCTCAAGGTGTATCATAAAGATTTGTATATTTAAATTTCAGATGATACATTTTGGAGAGCATTAGGATCACTTTTCATTTAGTATGCTTTCTCTCTCTTTTAGTTATAGATTTATGCGATTAAGTTCCATAAGATCTTTCCTTCTGAGATTTTCTTTCTCCCCCTCAATTGATCATTCCATTTAAGAGTTTAGAATTTGAAGATAATGTTCAGTAAAATTGTCAATCTCAAAAAAAATATATTTTCTATAAGTTTCAGCTTATTTTCATAAGACTCAATGTTTGAGATAAGACAACCTTTATAGAACTCATCTCAAGGTATAAACTCATTATATAATTAAAGCAAGTCTTGCAATATAAGGAGGTTCATTAAAATCAATCCATAAAAAGATACTGAATATCTAAAACTCCCCCTCAAAAGATGCATTCTTCTTTAATCATTCTTTTCTATTGTTGAATTTCAGATTTTAATGATAAACGTGAATAAGACTGAAATTCTATGATATCGAGAATGTAGAGTAATCTAGTATTATTCAAAATTTGTGGCAATTACTCTTTTTAATCCTTCAAGAACAAGTTATGCTTTCTCTTAATCTTAGAGAAAATATATAGAAATATTTAAACAGAAAATGATTCATTTTAAGCTCAGTTTCTTTCAAAAGCATTTACATTTTCTTTCTTTTAGAATCATTTGAGTGAGCTGAAATATTTCTAGCTTTAAGATCATTCACTCTATATATATTCTGATGGAAGTCTTGAAGAATGTAGGAGAGAAAAACATATAGATGATCATTGAGGTATATAGATTTATAGAACTCAATTACTTAATCACAGTTTTTCTATACATGAAACACAATAAATCTTTTTAATATCAAGATAAAATCATATATTTAGAAATTTTTGTTTGCAATCAAGATCATCGAAAGACACATCATTTGGACCAATATTGGTACACTCTAAAGATAAGTAATGATATGTTTCGGATGCGTATCGGAGCAATCAACCAAGGCATCAAGATGTTAAGTAAATTAATTCTGTTTTTCTTACATTAAGATTTTATTTAGAAATCATATTGAGTTTAAGCTTTTATATAAAATCAGATTCTGAATTTCATAAAGATTTTCAATAGAGGCTTTCAAAGTCATAATTTGAGATATGTATCTTCCACACTGTAGCTCATCTTAAATCATTATGATTAAAAACACATATTTCAATAACATTAGAGCACTTTCAGAATCTTTATATTTAATATTGAGTTTCGATACACGATGGAGGATATTTTAACAAGTATTAGGACATTATGTATCAAAGTTAGGCAAGTAGAAAGATAGATCAAGATCAATTCATTTTGCCTAAATAGAAATATCCTTCTCTTCTTCTTTTTGCACATCTATTTAACTTGCAAAGATAAACGTGAATGACAAAACTGAATTTTTTTTTTTTAATATTACTTAAAAAAATAGTACTTCAAATATTCAATCAAATTATCCAAGCATGGAGCATTACACAATATTGAGAGTCCGTAATTTAAAGCATCATGCCACATGCAAAACATATTACGTGTTAAGTCATGCATTAAAATATTAAGAATAAGCATGTCAAAGATCAAAATCAATTCTTTTTCAAATAAACTCCCCCTATTTAAATATAATCTTGCATTGATTTCATCATTAAGGTGTGTTTCCAAGTGATTAAAGCTTGACTTGATGCTTCTTATATACTTTCATTTACTTTGTCATTCATTTTTACTTTCTTATGCTCTATTCTCTATTTGCTCCCTATCCGGTGGAGTTGGAAGGGGCACGAGGTACTACCACTAGCCTCCCTCTTGTGCCGTCCCTAATATGCCCTACACCGAATAGTTGGGTCAAATAGTGCCGGGTACTACCACTAGCCTCCCCATTGGCACCATCCCTATGATGAGCAGTATAGAAAGGTTCAAATGTTCACTTCAAACTTTCCCTGTTTAAGTATAATTAATTACAGATTTTATCCCTTTCAAAAGTGCTGAATATATTATGCTTGTTTTTCTTTTCCTTAAGATTGGAGTATTTGCCTTTGCTTAGATTTTACATCTCTTGAATAATATCCATTTTCTTTTCTTTATCTCTCTCTCTTTTTGTTATTCTCAAGTAATTTATATGAAAGAGCAGAATCAAGAAATAATCTTATGTATCATATAGATGTATATCATGCAAATAATATTTTCATTGTGCTCAAGGATTCATAACTTTTCCCAAGTTATTTTACATCAAAATTTTAAGCATATACTTGTGTATTTCATGGTTATGATATAGGCATAGGTGCATTTTAATTTGAGCAAACCATGAATCAATTTCTGAAAGCATAAGTCAATGAATACATATATATAGACATGATATCAAGGAATTAATAATTAAAAATTTTAACCATGCCATACTAAGATTTAAGTTATTGACTTTGCTCAATTAATTTATGAGAGAGGTATCTAGAATTACCAATCCATTCTGCATTCTTCAGTCAAATACCTACTAGATTTCTTATGTATGAACTTTTGGCTGAAGAAGGTCCTCTCTCTTGTTTGCATGAGAATGTTTATTGTATCTTACATGGAGATATCCTTCAAGTTGAAATCTCTCATTTTCTTGCTCAAGGATCCTGCATTATTAACAAAATTCTTTTCTTTCTTGAAAGAAAGTCATTAGTTTCTTCAAGATACAAAACATTCATATAACATATTTCTTAACTAGGTGACTCAATCATAAGATATGACAATAATTGAATGTTGAGTCATTTTACTCAAGAGATTGCCTAAATATAATCAAACACATGTCACTTGAACTTAAGAGATAGTTTCATTAACCAAGAAGGTTCAAGGACAAGCATGTGAAGCAATAGAAAGATCTATCAAGGTCAAATCAATTTTTTATTTTCAGAATCAATTTAGCTTAGATTCTATTTGCTTAAGATAATTATCAATAAGACATGTTAGCTAAGTTTTAATCAATTTATCTTAAACAGTTGTTTCTATCAAAATTCAGATTATGAATCATTAGAGTTAGATTGAAGTCTTGCACAAGGGCACATAATGAGCATACAATCTGGTCTACTAGCTGTATGATAAAATAATTATTCTATCATGCTTCAATACAGCTTTAAAACAATAGATCTACTTTGCTCATCCTTTTCAAATTCTACAAGATGGGGTCATAGACATACCTTCTTCATGCCAATCTTCTATAAGAGTTTTCTTGTGGACTAACTTTGGTCAATGAAGATCCCCTTTCTTGTTTGTCTTAATTTGGAGTTTGAGAAAAAAAATGTTAATTCATTCATTATACATATTTCAAACTCACTTTGCATGAGCTTAGTAAAATCTCCATATAAATCTTCATCAGTAGAACAAAAATGATGCCATCAATGTATGCTTTGAGCAAGCAAGATATCACAGATTCATCTTTTTAATGGATAGATTTATCATTATTACTTTTTATCAAAAAGGTTACTTAAGCTTTTATATCATGCTTTTGATGCTTGTTCTAAATTATATATTGCTTTAACATATTTGTAATGAGTGTTTTCAAATATGGTGGTTATTTAACATAGATCTCCTTTTTAATGAAATAACCACATAGGAGTGCATTCTACACATTCATTTGACAGAATATAAAGCTCATGAAGCAAGCAAATGATAATGGTGATCTTTACTTCTAATCATGCAAGAATTTCATCAAGATCTATTTCATCTTTTCTTGATTTAGTCTTTTAGTAGTTATCAATTTTTCTTTATTGAGTGCATTTCTGAAAAACTCAATTTGGTTCTAATTATTAACAAGTTTTCAGATTGTTATATATAAAAGATTAACCATATACATATATAATCTAATTTTAGTATCTTGATAATAAATCATTAGTCTCATAGAGAATAAAATGAATTCATATTTCTACAACTAGAATCTTTTCATGAATGTTCTATATGCATTGCTTGATGAATGATATCCAAAGATAAAAATATCTGTATCAGATTTGGCATTATTTTCAAAAGACCATATCAAGCATATCATAAGTTACTGAAAAATATGAAAGATATGCAATAGATCATTTTCTATTTTTTAGAAGATCAAATGGAGTTTTCATCAATAATAGACCTAATAGATACTGTTGGGAACCCACCCATGCCGCTGATATTTCAATTTTCTGATGGCAGCGGAATCGGCATAAGCGGGATCGACGTTCATCGCATGAACGTTGTTTCATGAACCGTTCGTAGTTAGATAAGAATTAAAACTTTTAAATGCATTTAGAAGATCAGATCTTCACCTTGTGCGGGTAGATAATCACCGCAAACTGAAGTTCGTGGTCTAGGATGAAGGTTCGCTTGAAGCCGTTCAAGTGCCCGGCCTCTACGGGTATCCACACGAAGCAGTGATCCGATCAAAGCTCTCTTGTCTTCCAGGGGTGCTAGCTCCCTTGCAAAGACTTCTTTTGATGGCTGATTTCCTCTCTTTCAATCAACCCTTGATTGTGCTTGAGAGGAGGAAGAAGAAGGATGAAGAAGAGGAAGAAGAACGAAGCCCCTTGCAGCCTTTCTTTTTCTCCCTGCGTTGGAGCCAAGGAAGAAGACCAAGAGGAGGGAGACGCCTCCTCTTCTTTTTCCCTTTGCTGATGGCGGCTGAACCAAGGAAGGGAGAGGGGTGGCCACGGCTTGGAAGAGGAGAGGGAGAGCTCATCTAGGGCGACGGCCCCCTTTGCCCCTTTTTATAACCATCTAGGGCTCCTACAATCTAGGAGCCCTAGAGTAATTACCTTTCTCTTCTCCCTTCTCCACATGGAAAAGGGAGGGGCATATTCCCCTCCTCATGGTTAACCCTAATCCACATTAAGTAGGGTTTGAAATGCCCTAATGTGGTCAAGCCCTAATCCAATTAGGCTTAGCCCAAGGGTGAACCAATTAGGATCCAATCTAGGTAAGTCCTAATCCAATTAGAACTTAAATCAATTTTGACTCAATTGAACTCTTCAATCCTAATCCAATTAGGAGTCTTATTGATTCATTAGATTAATAATTAATTGTGACTTAAGAAACCCTAATCCAAATTAGGACATATTTAATTTTAGTCCTAATCCAATTAGGACTCTATTTGAATCCGAAGTCCTAATCCGATTAGGACTCTAGGAATCCTACTCCAAGTAGGAATCCAATTTTGATTCAAAACTCCTAATCTCATTAGGATTGCAGGAATCCTATTCCAAGTAGGAATCCCAGTCCTACTCCAACTAGGATTCCCAGTCCTAATCCAATTAGGACTCTAGGAATCCTACCCGAAGTAGGACTCTTGTTTTAAGTCCAATTAATTAATTCCCTTTGTTCCTTCTTCAACTTCTTATCAATCAAATTGATTACTTGTGATTCATAATCACTTTTCAACCATCGGATCGGTCAATACTTCTAGTGTGTGTGACCCCATAGGTTCTACTCTGACTGGTAGTGAGATATATATTATGATCTCTATCACAATATCATTGAAAACTCCTTTCAATGGGTTGGAACGATTCCAACTCAACTCATTAGGGTTTATCGATCATCAAGATAATCCCTATGAGTCCCACCATCCACCAGTGACACCTAGCAGCATGTAGTGGCTACCTAGTAGAATAGAAAGATGAACCTCTAGGTGCAGTTAACGTGTGATACAGTCCTACTATCGTGGATCCCTACAGAACGGAGGTCATGGACAACTCGTCAAACCCCATCGTCTGTCATATGTCAAGATTTATTTGACTTGAGTTCGATAGTGGAAAACTCTTTTTCCACTTTATATTACTGCCCTGGCCAAGGTCTTAGAACTCAGTCTAACAAATCACATAGGATCACTCCTCTTCTATCAACGTCGATAGATTCCTTATAGGTGCATACCCTACTCCTACAGTGAACTTACTGCAGCCAATCTACACTGCATGGACCCATATGGCTAGAGACCATGTATGTGTGCAGTCAAAGTACAATAACCTCACTGTGAGTAGCCGAAGCACCGCAGGTCAAAGGACCAGTCATACTACTGCAACATCAAGCAAGTCACTGACGAGTGGATAGACATCCAAGTGACTTCTTGTCTTGGTCACGCTCAGTACCCTTGTTCTCTAACAAGCACCTGCACTATCACTTCAGTGTCCCTACACTGTGGACTCAAGTCTCGTCCATCCAGAAGGAAAGTGATCTGTGCACTGATCGGATCGATCACCGTCCTCGTGATGATCCATTGATCAGGAGCATTTAGAAATTAATCACCAATGATACATGGCTTAAATTCTCAACTCTTGAGAATATGTATCATCATCTTATTAATTTTTTGGACGATTCATAGACACATAAACAATATGAATGAAAAGATGCCTTTTATTTATTCAATAATAAATGGTCAAGTACAAAATTATGTCCCTAGAATCAACAATGTATCAGCCAAATTGGCTTCTAGGGCATACATCTAACAATCTCCCACTTGCACTAAAGCCAATTGGTCATATATCTTAGGCCCATCTTCTCAAGGTGGGCTTCAGTCTTTTGCTGACTCAGCTGCTTAGTGAACGGGTCCGCCACGTTATCCGCGGAGTCTACTCTCTGCACCTTTACATATTTCTTCTCAACATATTCGCGTATGAGATGGAAGCGCCGCTCTATGTGCTTGGACTTCTGATGAGACCATGGCTCCATAGCTAGTGCTATGGTGCCAATGTTATCGCAGTAAAGTATTATGGCATCTAATGACATTACGTCCAACTCTGCAATGAATTTCTTGAACCAGAAGCCTTCCTTAGCAGCTTCAGAGGCGGCGATGTATTCAGCTTCCATAGTAGAATCAGCAATGATCGGTTGTTTAGAACTCTTCCAATTTACCGTACCACCATTGCACAAGAACACATATCCAGATTTTGACTTCCTGTCATCGACATCAGTCATGAAGTCTGAATCTGTGTACCCTTCTATCTTTAACTCTGATGATCCTCCAAAAACCAAGAATAAATCTTTAGTTCTTCTCAAGTACTTAAGAATATTCTTCACAGCTGTCCAGTGTTCTTCACCTGGATTCGACTGATATCTGCTTGTGACACTCACAGCAAGAGCTATATCAGGTCGTGTACACAGCATGGCATACATGAGGCTTCCTATTGCCGATGCATAGGGAATCTTGCTCATGCGTTGAATCTCTTCAGATGTGTTGGGGCACATCTCCTTGGAGAGATGAATTCCATGCCTAAGGGGTAAGAGACCCCTCTTGGAGTTTTCCATGCTGAACCTCTTCAGCACCTCCTCTATGTACATTTTCTGTGAAAGGCCAAGCATCCTTTTAGATCTATCTCTATAGACCTTTATTCCCAAAATATAGGATGCTTCCCCAAGGTCTTTCATGGAGAATTCTTTTGACAACCAGACCTTGACCGAGGTTAGCATGGGAATATCATTCCCAATCAGGAGAATGTCATCTACGTACAGTACGAGAAAAACGACAGCACTCCCACTAACCTTTTTGTAAATACACGGTTCCTCTTCGTTTTTGATGAAATCAAACATTTTGATTGTGTCATCGAAACGAGTGTTCCAACTCCGAGATGCTTGCTTTAGTCTATAGATGGACCTTTGCAGCTTGCAGACCTTGTGATCTCCATCACTGGAAGTGAAACCCAAAGGCTGTTCTATATAGATGTCTTCATTAAGATATCCATTCAGGAAAGCAGTTTTCACATCCATCTGCCAGATTTCATAATCATGAAATGCTGCAATGGCAAGCAGTGTTCGGATGGATTTCAGCATGGCTACAGGTGAAAAGGTCTCCTGATAGTCAATGCCTTCGCGTTGACTATACCCTTTCGCCACCAGCCTTGCCTTAAAGGTCTCTACCTTTCCATCCGAACCTATTTTTCTTTTGTAGATCCATTTACATCCAATAGGTACAATACCTTCTGGTGGATCTACTAAGGTCCAGACTTGGTTGGAATGCATGGAGTCTAACTCTGACTTCATGGCTTCCAGCCATTTCTCGGAATTGATATCAGATATCGCCTCATCGTAGGTTTTGGGATCTTGTGTATGATCCCTATCTCCCACTAGGAACATTTCCTCGGTATCCTCTTCTAGTATACCTAAGTATCTATCGGGAGGATGGGAGACCCTACTAGATCTACGAGGTGGTCGAGGGACATCGTGTACTGGCTCTGTATGAATGGGTTCGATAGGATCCATGACTCGTTGCTTTTCAGAGACTTTCTCTTCAAGCTTAATTTTCCTCCCACTGCCTCTATCAAGGATAAACTGATTTTCCAAGAAGATGGCATGACGGCTCACAAACACATTGTGATCCTCTGAGACGTAAAAATTGTATCCTAATGACTCTTTAGGATATCCTATAAAACGAGCACTTATGGTCCTAGCCTCTAACTTGTCCGCCTGTAGTCTCTTGACGTGGGCCGGACATCCCCAAATTTTGAGATGACCCAGACTTGGTTTCTTACTATACCATATCTCATACGGTGTGGTAGGAACGGATTTAGAGGGAACTCTATTCAATAAATAAATCGCTGTGAGTAAGGCATCTCCCCAAAGGAACATAGGTAGATCAGTGAAGCTCATCATGGACCTGACCATATCCAATAGGGTCCGATTCCTCCTCTCTGACACCCCGTTGAGTTGAGGTGTACCCGGAGGTGTCCATTGTGAGACTATGCCGTTTTCTTTGAGATAGTCCCGGAATTCCCCACTAAGGTATTCTCCTCCTCGATCTGATCGAAGAGCCTTAAGAGGTTTTCCAGTTTATTTTTTCTACTTCATTCTTGAACTCTTTGAACTTTTCAAAAGACTCAGACTTGTGTCTCATAAGATACACATACCCATACCGTGAATAATCATCGGTAAAGGTAATGAAGTAAGAATAACGTCCCCTGGCTAACACATCGAATGGGCCACATACATCTGTATGTACTAGGGTAAGTATTTCAGTGGTCCTCTCCCCATGTCCTACAAAGGGCAGTCTAGCCATTTTTCCTTGAAGACAGGACTTGCAAACTGGATATGACTCGGAAGTCAATGAGCCTAAAAGCCCATCTTTATCCATTTTGTTCATTCTGTCCTCTCCAATATGGCCAAGCCTGAGGTGCCACAAATATCTTTGGTTTATCTCATCTCTGGATCTTTTGGATCCTTTGGCACTCACATCTTGCTCGGTAACATTCACAGATACATCCATATGTAAATGATAGAGACTGTCAATCATAAAACCACGTGCGACTATTTTATTTCTTAAATAAATAGAACAGCAGTCTTTGTCAAATGTAAAAACATGACCTTCCTGTGCTAGACATGAAACAGAAATCAAATTTCTGCTAGCAGCAGGTACATAATAGCAGTCTCTAAGTAATAAACTAAATCCAGACGGTAGTCGCAGATGGTAGGTGCCCACAGCCACAGCAGCAACTTTTGCCCCGTTGCCAACCCGAAGGGTTACCGCACCTTCCGCCAGCCTTCTACTTTCCTTTAGACCCTGCATGGTAGTGCACAAATGAGCACTAGAACCAGAATCTATAACCCAACTAGAAGTAGAAGAAACCGTTAGATTAGTTTCAATAATGAGCAAGTCTATACCTTCTGAAGGTGTGTCACCTTTCTTGTTCTTCAGGCTCTCGAGGTATGAAGGACAGTTTCTCTTCCAGTGGCCTTTGACATTGCAGTGGAAACATTTTCCTTTGTCATTAGCCTTTTTCTTTTGAACTTCCTTCTTTGGCTTCTTGTCTTTCTTCTGCTTCTTAGCAGGCTTCTTTTTCTTCCAAGTAGACTTTTTCTTGGAACCAGAAGTCAACTCAGCAGCAAGGACATTGCCCCTTGAACCTTTCAAGGCTCCCTCAGCAGTTACCAACATGTTGATTAGTTCAGTCTTAGTGCATTCAATCTTATTCATGTGGTAGTTTACTATAAACTGACCAAATGAATCAGGAAGTGACTGTAGGATCAAATCCACTTGTAATTCCTTGTGCATGTCCATAATGAGCTTCTCAAGCTCCTCTAGGTCCTTGATCATGGCAGCGGAATCGGCATAAGCGGGATCGACGTTCATCGCATGAACGTTGTTTCATGAACCGTTCGTAGTTAGATAAGAATTAAAACTTTTAAATGCATTTAGAAGATCAGATCTTCACCTTGTGCGGGTAGATGATCACCGCAAACTGAAGTTTATGGTCTTGGATGAAGGTTCGCTTGAAGCCGTTCAAGTGCCCGGCCTCTACGGGTATCCACACGAAGCAGTGATCCGATCAAAGCTCTCTTGTCTTCCCGGGGTGCTAGCTCCCTTGCAAAGACTTCTTTTGATGGCTGATTTCCTCTCTTTCAATCAACCCTTGATTGTGCTTGAGAGGAGGAAGAAGAAGGATGAAGAAGAGGAAGAAGAACGAAGCCCCTTGCAGCCTTTCTTTTTCTCCCTGCGTTGGAGCCAAGGAAGAAGACCAAGAGGAGGGAGACGCCTCCTCTTCTTTTTCCCTTTGCTGATGGTGGCTGAACCAAGGAAGGGAGAGGGGTGGCCACGGCTTGGAAGAGGAGAGGGAGAGCTCATCTAGGGCGACGGCCCCCTTTGCCCCTTTTTATAACCATCTAGGGCTCCTACAATCTAGGAGCCCTAGAGTAATTACCTTTCTCTTCTCCCTTCTCCACATGGAAAAGGGAGGGGCATATTCCCCTCCTCATGGTTAACCCTAATCCACATTAAGTAGGGTTTGAAATGCCCTAATGTGGTCAAGCCCTAATCCAATTAGGCTTAGCCCAAGGGTGAACCAATTAGGATCCAATCTAGGTAAGTCCTAATCCAATTAGAACTTAAATCAATTTTGACTCAATTGAACTCTTCAATCCTAATCCAATTAGGAGTCTTATTGATTCATTAGATTAATAATTAATTGTGACTTAAGAAACCCTAATCCAAATTAGGACATATTTAATTTTAGTCCTAATCCAATTAGGACTCTATTTGAATCCGAAGTCCTAATCCGATTAGGACTCTAGGAATCCTACTCCAAGTAGGAATCCAATTTTGATTCAAAACTCCTAATCTCATTAGGATTGCAGGAATCCTATTCCAAGTAGGAATCCCAGTCCTACTCCAACTAGGATTCCCAGTCCTAATCTAATTAGGACTCTAGGAATCCTACCCGAAGTAGGACTCTTGTTTTAAGTCCAATTAATTAATTCCCTTTGTTCCTTCTTCAACTTCTTATCAATCAAATTGATTACTTGTGATTCATAATCACTTTTCAACCATCGGATCGGTCAATACTTCTAGTGTGTGTGACCCCATAGGTTCTACTCTGACTGGTAGTGAGATATATATTATGATCTCTATCACAATATCATTGAAAACTCCTTTCAATGGGTTGGAACGATTCCAACTCAACTCATTAGGGTTTATCGATCATCAAGATAATCCCTATGAGTTCCACCATCCACCAGTGATACCTAGCAGATACCATATACATGACAAGCAATGATGATAGCTTTTAATCAGACTATCATACAACATTGCCTTCTTCATTTCTTCAAGGATTCTATTGATCCTATTTTAACTTATGGTGTTCTTGGTGCAGAAGCAATTGCATTCAATATTATCTTTGTTAGATGTATGCCCTAGAAGCCAATCTGGCTGACACATTATTAATTCTAGGGACATAATTTTGTACTTGACTATTTATTATTGAATAAATAAAAGGCATCTTTTCATTCATATTGTTTATGTGTCTATGAATCGTCCAAGGAATTAATAAGATGATGATACATATTCTCAAGAGTTGAGAATTTGAGCCATGTATCATTGGTGATTAATTTCTAAATGCTCCTGATCAATGAATCATCACGAGGACGGTGATCGATCCGATCAGTGCACAGATCACTTTCCTTCTGGATGGACGAGACTTGAGTCCACAGTGTAGGGACACTGAAGTGATAGTGCAGGTGCTTGTTAGAGAACAAGGGTACTGAGCGTGACCAAGACAAGAAGTCACTTGGATGTCTATCCACTCGTCAGTAACTTGCTTGATGTTGCAGTAGTGTGACTGGTCCTTTGACCTGCGGTGCTTCGGCTACTCACAGTGAGGTTATTGTAGTTTGACTGCACACATACATGGTCTCTAGCCATATGGGTCCATGCAGTGTAGATTGGCTGCAGTAGGTTCACTGTAGGAGTAGGGTATGCACCTATAAGGAATCTATCGACCTTGATAGAAGAGGAGTGATCCTATGTGATTTGTTAGACTGAGTTCTAAGACCTTGGCCAGGGCAGTAATATAAAGTGAAAAAAGAGTTTTCCACCATCGAACTCAAGTCGAATAAATCTTGACATATGACAGACGATGGGGTTTGACGAGTTGTCCATGACCTCCGTCCTGTAGGGATCCACGATAGTAGGACCGTACCACATGTTAACTGCACCTAGAGGTTCATCATTCCATTCTGCTGGGTAGCCACTACATGCTGCTAGGTGTCACTGGTGGATGGTGGGACTCACAGGGATTATCTCGATGATCGATAAATCCTAATGAGTTGAGTTGGAATCGTTCCAACCCATTGAAAGGAGTTTTCAATGATATTGAGATAGAGATCACAATATATCTCACTACCAGTCAGAATAGAACCTATGGGGTCACACACACTAGAAGTATTGACCGATCCGATGGTTGAAATCGTGATTAAGAATCACAAGTAATCAATTTGATTGATAAAGAAGTTGAAGAAGGAACCAAGGGAATTAATTAATTGGACTTGAAACAAGAGTCCTACTTCGGGTAGGATTCCTAGAATCCTAATTGGATTAGGACTGAAAATCCTAGTTGGAGTAGGACTGGGATTCCTACTTGGAATAGGATTCCTACAATCCTAATGAGATTAGGAATTTTGAATTAAAATAGGATTCCTACTTGGAGTAGGATTCCTAGAAATCCTAATTAGATTAGGACTTCGGATTCAAATAGAGTCCTAATTGGATTAGGACTAAAATTAAACAAATCCTAATTGGATTAGAATTCCTTAAGTCTAAATTAATTAATAATCTAATGAATCAACATGACTCCTAATTGGATTAGGATTGAAGAGTTCAATTGAGTCATGGTTCATTCAAGTCCTAGTTGGATTAGGACTAGCATAGATTGAACCCAATTGGCTAATCCTAATTGGATTGGGATTAAACCATAAGAGAGGCACCCAATCCTCTTTGGAAGAGGATTAGGGCATCACAAGAAGGAGGGATCACGCCCCTCCTCCTCTCCTTGTGTGCGGCATGAAGAGAGG
The DNA here is from genome assembly GCF_009389715.1 of Phoenix dactylifera. Lineage (NCBI taxonomy): Eukaryota > Viridiplantae > Streptophyta > Magnoliopsida > Arecales > Arecaceae > Phoenix > Phoenix dactylifera. Next base: position 158,954 of record NW_024067688.1, read on the forward strand.
GGCCGGCGCCCCCCTTCTCTCTTTGGAAAACCATCTAGGGCTCCTACTTTGGAGGAGCCCTTGATGGCTATAAAAGGCACCATGAGGCCGGCGCCCTAGGGCATTGAAACCTCTCTTCCTCCAAGCCGTGGCCCTCTCCTTTCCTTGGTGTTCTCAGCCGCAAGCAAGGGAAAAGCTCTCCAAGTGTTGGCGGCCTCCTTTCCTTCCCTTTTCTTCATCCAACGCAAGCAACAGAAGAAGGCTGCGTAGGGGCTCATCTTCTTCCTCTTCTTCATCCTTCTTCTTCCTCCTCTCAAGCACTTTCAAGAGTTGAAAGAAAGAGAGGAGATCAGCCATCAAAGGAAGTCTCTGCAAGGGAGCTAGCACCCCGGGGAGACAAGGAAACATTGATCGGTCCTCTACTTCGTGTGGATACCCGTAGAGGCCGGACGTTTGAACGGCTTCAAGCGAACCCTCTTCCAAAACCACGAATTCAGATTTGCGGTGATCATCTACCCGCGCAAGGTGAAGATTTGATCTTCCTAATAGTTTTAAAAGTTTTAATTCTTATCTAATTACGAAAGGTCTCGAAACAACGTTCATGCGATGAACGTCGAACCCGTGCATGCCGATTTCGCTGCCATCTGAAAAATTTTTGAAATATCAGCGGCATCGGCGGGTTCCCAACAGTGGTATCAGAGCCTAGGCTTCATAGATTAAGGTAGGAATTAAATATCTAAAGGTTTATTAGATCTGAAAATTGAATGATCATGCATGCTGAAAAATTCTGCATGCAGATTTTTCAGGGGTGCTGATTTTTGCATGCTGATTTTTATGTAATAAAAAGATGATTCTAATTGCATTGTTAATGGGATTACAAAGTTTAGAATCATGATTAGCATGATCAGCGACCTATGTCATGATATAATCAGTTAGTTTTCAGATCTGAAAATTATAATTGTTGCATACGGTGATGATCATAGGATTCAAACCCTTTTGGTATCAAATGTAATGACCTGCGATGTGATCTGCGATGTCATGTAATTTTTCAGATGCTTGCATGCATCTTATTTGATGTTTTGAGAGGCCTACGTGCCTCCTAAAAGGAGATGTAATTTATTTTTATTTTTATTTTACATCTGGTTGTATTTCTGTGATGTGATGTACATCAACGATCAAGTTGAAGCAAAGGCATGAGATGAAAGGTGATCTAAGCGGTTGATGGCGATGGGATCAAGAGTTGATCAAGGATCGAATCAAGGAGGCTTAGAACCAATTCAAGAGTTGAAGACCACTTGATCGATTGATGTGCATGTGCTTGTAATACGACCTAATTAGAATCCATGATCATCACCTATTTAAAGTTTAACTTTATTTGATGCTGCGATTATAACTGCCTGTGATGTACCGTTTGTATGAGATGTGAATGCGAGTAGGGTAGATAGGTTTACATGTGATGTAGCAAACCCAATTGAGACCTAAATCAAAACCTCCTCAATCAAGTCGAGAGTGAACCGACATGAGCAAGTCATATTAGATTAATTGATCTAATTGGTGTCTAGGAAAGCATGAAAGGTGGTTACTTAATTAGGACCTTACTCTCTGAGTAAGGGGAGCCTCCCACCTGCTTACCTGGCCAATTGTTCGATTACCTCTTATGAAGGGCTCAAGTTGCAAACACTAAGACCTGATTAACCAATATTAAGTCAATAGGTCTTCCACTGTAGTAGAGCTGCTAAGGCCTTTCTGATGTTGATTTGTCTCGGCTGGACACAGTGGTCAAGTTGCATCGGGGGGCTGGACCTCTCTATAGACATGAGATGTTGTAGGGTAAAGGTGGGGTTGGGCACCAATAACTGTTAGGTGAGGACCCAATGACGACTTTATTCCTACAGTTATACGGTGGGTCTGACTTAACTAAGAAATGGGACCAATAACTGTTAGGTGAGGTTTTCATGGCTTAGAGACCAAGTTACACTGCAACATGCTTGAGAAGCATTGTACAAGAGTTGTACACTCATCCATCTATGTGTCACCAATAACTGTTAGGTGAGGTGGCATGTAAATTGGTGGGACCGCAGTACCCACTAGAAACCCTAGTCGTGTGGGATTTCCGTTTCCCTACCAGGGGAGTGTGAGGGATTCGAGAAAATAGTGGGAGTTACATTTGTTCTAAAAGACCTTAGAACAGATTAGGATCAAGTACAAAAGTCTAACTAGAATCTTTACTCTCTGCAGATACAATGTCGGCTTCAAACCCTTTGACCCGTATTCTTGAGACCAACCGACTGACCGGAACCAATTACAAAGACTAGCTTAGAAATCTCAAAATAGTTTTGGACTGTGAGAAGATAGGCTACATACTCGATTCAGATATCCCCACACTACCAGCACGTCCTACTGATGTTCAGCGTGAAATGCATAAAAAGTGGTTGGATGATGACATTAGAGTAAAATGCTATATGATGGCATCCATGTCTAATGAACTCCAATGCCAGCATGAAAATATAAAGACTGCTAGGGACATACTGGCACACCTGCAAGAGTTGTATGGTGAGCAGAGTCGCACAGCTCGTTTTGAAGTATCCAAGAGGCTCTTCAAAGCGAAGATGCGCGAGGGGCAGTCTGTCCATGATCACGGTCTGACCATGATCAAGGACCTAGAGGAGCTTGAGAAGCTCGGTATGGACATGCACAAGGAATTGCAAGTGGATTTGATCCTACAGTCACTTCCTGATTCATTTGGTCAGTTTATAGTAAACTACCACATGAATAAGATTGAATGCACTAAGACTGAACTAATCAACATGTTGGTAACTGCTGAGGGAGCCTTGAAAGGTTCAAGGGGCAATGTCCTTGCTGCTGAGTTGACTTCTGGTTCCAAGAGAAAGTCTGCTTGGAAGAAAAAGAAGCCTGCTAAGAAGCAGAAGAAAGACAAGAAGCTAAAGAAGGAAGTTCAAAAGAAAAAGGCTAACGACAAAGGAAAATGTTTCCACTGCAATGTCGAAGGCCACTGGAAGAGAAACTGTCCTTCATACCTCGAGAGCCTGAAGAACAAGAAAGGTGACATACCTTCAGAAGGTATAGACTTGCTCATAATTGAAACTAATCTAACGGTTTCTTCTACTTCTAGTTGGGTTATAGATTCTGGTTCTAGTGCTCATTTGTGCACTACCATGCAGGGTCTAAAGGAAAGTAGAAGGCTGGCGGAAGGTGCGGTAATCCTTCGGTTTGGCAACGGGGCAAAAGTTGCTGCTGTGGCTATGGGCACCTACCATCTGCGACTACCGTCTGGATTTAGTTTATTACTTAGAGACTGCTATTATGTACCTGCTGCTAGCAGAAATTTGATTTCTGTTTCATGTCTAGCACAGGAAGGTCATATTTTTACATTTGACAAAGACTGCTGTTCTATTTATTTAAGAAATAAAATAGTCGCACGTGGTTTCATGATCGACAGTCTCTATCATTTACATATGGATGTATCTGTGAATGTTACCGAGCAAGAAGTGAGTGCCAAAGGATCCAAAAGATCCAGAGATGAGATAAACCAAAGATATTTGTGGCACCTCAGGCTTGGCCATATTGGAGAAGACAGAATGAACAAAATGGATAAAGATGGGCTTCTCGGCTCATTGACTTCCGAGTCATATCCAGTTTGCGAGTCCTGTCTTCAAGGAAAAATGGCTAGACTGCCCTTTGTAGGACATGGGGAGAGGACCACTGAAATACTTACCCTAATACATACAGATGTATGTGGCCCATTCGATGTGCTAGCCAGGGGACGTTATTCTTACTTCATTACCTTTACCGATGATTATTCACGGTATGGGTATGTGTATCTTATGAGACACAAGTCTGACTCTTTTGAAAAGTTCAAAGAGTTCAAGAATGAAGTAGAAAAACAAACTGGAAAACCTCTTAAGGCTCTTCGATCAGATCGAGGAGGAGAATACCTTAGTAGAGAATTCCGGGACTATCTCAAAGAAAACGGCATAGTCTCACAATGGACACCTCCGGGTACACCTCAACTCAACGGGGTGTCAGAGAGGAGGAATCGGACCCTATTGGATATGGTCAGGTCCATGATGAGCTTCACTGATTTACCTATGTTCCTTTGGGGAGATGCCTTACTCACAGCGATTTATTTATTGAATAGAGTTCCCTCTAAATCCGTTCCTACCACACCGTATGAGATATGGCATGGTAAGAAACCAAGTCTGGGTCATCTCAAGATTTGGGGATGTCCGGCCCACGTCAAGCGACTACAGGCGGACAAGTTAGAGGCTAGGACCATAAGTGCTCGTTTTATAGGATATCCTAAAGAGTCATTAGGATACAATTTCTACATCTCAGAGGATCACAATGTGTTTGTGAGCCGTCAAGCCATCTTCTTGGAAAATCAGTTTATCCTTGATAGAGGCAGTGGGAGAAAAATTGAGCTTGAAGAGAAAGTCTCTGAAAAGCCACGAGTCATGGATCCTATAGAACCCATTCATAAAGAGCCAGTGCACGATGTCCCTCAACCACCTCGTAGATCTAGTAGGGTCTCCCATCCTCCCGATAGATACTTAGGTATACTAGAAGAAGATACCGAGGAAATGTTCCTAGTGGGAGATAGAGATCACATACAGAATCCCAAAACCTACAACGAGGCGATATCTGATATCGATTCCGAGAAATGGCTGGAAGCTATGAAGTCAGAGTTAGACTCCATGCATTCCAACCAAGTCTGGACCTTAGTAGATCCACCAGAAGGTATTGTACCTATTGGATGCAAATGGATCTACAAAAGGAAGATAGGTTCGGATGGAGAGGTAGAGACCTATAAGGCAAGGCTTGTGGCGAAAGGGTATAGTCGACGTGAAGGCATTGACTATCAGGAGACCTTTTCACCTGTAGCCATGCTAAAATCCATCCGAACATTGCTTGCCATTGCAGCATTTCATGATTATGAAATCTGGCAGATGGATGTGAAAACTGCTTTCCTGAATGGATATCTTGATGAAGATATCTATATGGAACAGCCTTTGGGTTTCACTTCCAGTGATGGAGATCACAAGGTCTGCAAGCTGCAAAGGTCCATCTATGGACTAAAGCAAGCATCTCAGAGTTGGAACACTTGTTTCGATGATGCAATCAAAACGTTTGATTTCATCAAAAACGAAGAGGAACCGTGTGTTTACAAAAAGGTTAGTGGGAGTGCTGTCGTTTTTCTCGTACTGTACGTAGATGAAATTCTCCTGATTGGGAATGATATTCCCATGCTAACCTCGGTCAAGGTCTGGTTGTCAAAAGAATTCTCCATGAAAGACCTTGGGGAAGCATCCTATATTTTGGGAATAAAGGTCTATAGAGATAGATCTAAAAGGATGCTTGGCCTTTCACAGAAGATGTACATAGAGGAGGTGCTGAAGAGGTTCAGCATGGAAAACTCCAAGAGGGGTCTCTTACCCCTAAGGCATGGAATTCATCTCTCCAAGAAGATGTGCCCCAACACATCTGAAGAGATTCAACGCATGAGCAAGATTCCTTATGCATCGGCAATAGGAAGCCTCATGTATGCCATGCTATGTACACGACCTGATATAGCTCTTGCTGTGAGTGTCACAAGCAGATATCAGTCGAATCTAGGTGAAGAACACTGGACAGCTGTGAAGAATATTCTTAAGTACTTGAGAAGAACTAAAGATTTATTCTTGGTTTTTGGAGGATCATCAGAGTTAAAGGTAGAAGGGTACACAGATTCAGACTTCATGACTGATGTCGATGACAGGAAGTCAACATCTGGATATGTGTACTTGTACAATGGTGGTACGGTAAATTGGAAGAGTTCTAAACAACCGATTATTGCTAATTCTACTATGGAAGCTGAATACATCGCCGCCTCTGAAGCTGCTAAGGAAGGCTTTTGGTTCAAGAAATTCATTGCAGAGTTGGACGTGATGACATCAGATGCCATAACACTCTACTGCGATAATAATGGCGCCATAGCCCTTGCTAAGGAGCCAAGGTCTCATCAGAAGTCTAAGCATATAGAGCGGCGCTTTCACCTCATACGCGACTATGTGGAGAAGAAATATGTAGAGGTGCAGAGAGTAGACTCTGCGGATAACGTGGCGGACCCGTTCACTAAGCAGCTGAGTCAGCAAAAGACTGAAGCCCACCTTGAGAAGATGGGCCTAAGATATATGACCAATTGGCTTTAGTGCAAGTGGGAGATTGTTAGATGTATGCCCTAGAAGCCAATCTGGCTGACACATTATTAATTCTAGGGACATAATTTTGTACTTGACTATTTATTATTGAATAAATAAAAGGCATCTTTTCATTCATATTGTTTATGTGTCTATGAATCGTCCAAGGAATTAATAAGATGATGATACATATTCTCAAGAGTTGAGAATTTGAGCCATGTATCATTGGTGATTAATTTCTAAATGCTCCTGATCAATGAATCATCACGAGGACGGTGATCGATCCGATCAGTGCACAGATCACTTTCCTTCTGGATGGACGAGACTTGAGTCCACAGTGTAGGGACACTGAAGTGATAGTGCAGGTGCTTGTTAGAGAACAAGGGTACTGAGCGTGACCAAGACAAGAAGTCACTTGGATGTCTATCCACTCGTCAGTAACTTGCTTGATGTTGCAGTAGTGTGACTGGTCCTTTGACCTGCGGTGCTTCGGCTACTCACAGTGAGGTTATTGTAGTTTGACTGCACACATACATGGTCTCTAGCCATATGGGTCCATGCAGTGTAGATTGGCTGCAGTAGGTTCACTGTAGGAGTAGGGTATGCACCTATAAGGAATCTATCGACCTTGATAGAAGAGGAGTGATCCTATGTGATTTGCTAGACTGAGTTCTAAGACCTTGGCCAGGGCAGTAATATAAAGTGGAAAAAGAGTTTTTCACCATCGAACTCAAGTCGAATAAATCTTGACATATGACAGACGATGGGGTTTGACGAGTTGTCCATGACCTCCGTCCTGTAGGGATCCACGATAGTAGGACTGTATCACATGTTAACTGCACCTAGAGGTTCATCATTCCATTCTGCTGGGTAGCCACTACATGCTGCTAGGTGTCACTGGTGGATGGTGGGACTCACAGGGATTATCTCGATGATCGATAAACCCTAATGAGTTGAGTTGGAATCGTTCCAACCCATTGAAAGGAGTTTTCAATGATATTGAGATAGAGATCACAATATATCTCACTACCAGTCAGAATAGAACCTATGGGGTCACACACACTAGAAGTATTGACCGATCCGATGGTTGAAATCGTGATTAAGAATCACAAGTAATCAATTTGATTGATAAAGAAGTTGAAGAAGGAACCAAGGGAATTAATTAATTGGACTTGAAACAAGAGTCCTACTTCGGGTAGGATTCCTAGAATCCTAATTGGATTAGGACTGGAAATCCTAGTTGGAGTAGGACTGGGATTCCTACTTGGAATAGGATTCCTACAATCCTAATGAGATTAGGAATTTTGAATTAAAATAGGATTCCTACTTGGAGTAGGATTCCTAGAAATCCTAATTAGATTAGGACTTCGGATTCAAATAGAGTCCTAATTGGATTAGGACTAAAATTAAACAAATCCTAATTGGATTAGGATTCCTTAAGTCTAAATTAATTAATAATCTAATGAATCAACATGACTCCTAATTAGATTAGGATTGAAGAGTTCAATTGAGTCATGGTTCATTCAAGTCCTAGTTGGATTAGGACTAGCATAGATTGAACCCAATTGGCTAATCCTAATTGGATTGGGATTAAACCATAAGAGAGGCACCCAATCCTCTTTGGAAGAGGATTAGGGCATCACAAGAAGGAGGGATCACGCCCCTCCTCCTCTCCTTGTGTGCGGCATTGTCACGACCCCCGCCCCGTTCCCGGCGGGCCGCCGCGACGGTCCTAGGGTGCGGGTAGGCATAAGGCCACCAGCCACCGCGTAGAACCCTACTACCTATCAATCATCAATAAATCTTGAAAAATTTGGCATGATGCATGCACAAAATGATCACTTTTCCTATAGTGACCTGTCAGGATTATCTCAATACATACAACACACTACCTGTCAGAGCAGCAATCACATAATCTGTCACATAATAAACCTGGACAATATATAGCAATACATTATCACAGGCACACAATTGATCTGCACACATATATATATATACCTGCTTCCCAATCCATCCATGGTCAAACCCATATCCACAACAGGATCTATGACTGTAACTATGCACTATATACAATAGAAGGTTTATAATACACCAAAAAATATAAACCTCTATCTACATTATACTATACTATACTATGGAGCGGCACAGCTAGCAGGCAACCACTAATCCTGTTCCTCTCTATACAATACCTTTCCTGCAATCAAAAACATCAAACTGGGGAGTGAGTATATAAATACTCAGTGAGTGGAGTAGAGAGTACTATGCACATGAGACAGAATATAATCATGGCTTGAGATGAAATCTCAAGATCAATAACAACATGAACATGAACTCAACATAGAGAATATGGAATAAATCATCAATATTACCACAATCAATATCAACTCATCTGAAGCATATATGGAATAATCAAGCAAACATATATGCTACTCATGAATATGCTCAACATGTCATAGTACTGAATCATATAAATCAGGTGTCAATAGGCTGTATCATCAACAAGACAGCTATCGGGAGGTGGGTTTTACGCTCCAGGCGAACCAGCAACAACTCTCTACTGCCATATGCATACATCGAATATGACACCACACCAATATGTAAATCATCACTAGACAGCTGTCGGAAGGTGGGTTTTACGCCCCAGGCGAACCAGCAACAACTCCCTACTGTCACATGCATATGCAGGATAAGACACCATACCGATAACATAAATGCTAGACAGCTATCGGGAGGTGGGTTTTACGCCCCAGGCGAACCAGCAACAACTCCCTACTGTCACATGCATATGCAGGATAAGACACCACACTGATCATATAAATGCTGGCCAGTATCCAGAACAGAAATCCATCTCACATCTACATACTAAACGGCACCTCGCGGGAATTCTACATCCGCGGAAAGCCATACTGCACCTCGCGGGGTCTTACTATGCCCGGCGGCAAGCAGAATATAAGTCGTAGGACCGGCCGATCCTACGCCTAGGGCCGTGTCCCCCCTAGGAAGGGACTGGGCTCCGCCCACCCAGAAGGCTACTATGTGCACAAAGGCCGATGTTCAACCCCCATCGACTATAGGTGTCCTGCAGATACTGCCAAGCCATGCATAAATGCCATAATGCACCCTCCCAATACTCTACTAAAAAGGAGTATAATCAAGACTACCACTCACTTGATCATGACCCAATCATAAACTAACATCAGGGTTAGAAGTGAGGGTCAAGGAAGTGCAATACAACTCAATATACCACTAAAAAGGCTCTACAAATCTTTGAAATAGAGGAAATGAAATCAATTTACAAAAGAAATCATTTCACAATTCGGAATCAATTTGATTACTCATCAACCCCTCGTAATTCCTCTCAATGTTCCCTCAAATGCATGTACAGAATAATCAAGCATGGAGAATCAAGATTATAGAGGAATCTACTACAATATCAGTCAATATGCACAAGTGGAATCAATTCACACTTGGCGACATTCATGAAAATGAATTAAGAATGCTCATGGTGCAAAGTACATGACTCCCACTCACCTGTCAATCTGGCACAGCCCTGATACGCCTCCAAAAATCTACAGCTGGCAGTGGGGAACTTCTTCCTCTTGTTTCCTAGCTTCTTGCCCAACTGTGACATGCATTTACAATACATTTAGTCTTGTATCAAGGGCCATAATCTACGTGCCAATTATAATATAGGGAACTTTAATTGATTCAACTCCCCCGTTTCCTAAATCTTTTCTTTTCTTTCTCTTTTTCTTTTTCTATTAATTAACTCATCATTTATGTGTATTAGGGACTCCCTTGCACGAGTACAAGGTCTCCCTTAGCTTAATCTGGGCTTAATACCCTATTATGGCATGAAATCCCCTATTTTCCCACTCGGATGAACAGTAACCCGAACTGACAGTGGGTTACTTCATCCCGGTTTTGATCCACTTTCAGGGCTCCAAATTTGATGAAATTTTTACCTAACATTCTACACTCACAGAGGATTCCAAAGAGATAACATGCATCATCATCGGAGGCCGTTTGACCCCCTAAATAATTTGCCGAAGTTGGGACTTCGACACAGTTTTTCCGTAGTGCAGGAAAAATTTGTCAAAATCCGATTCTTCTTCTTTTAACCACCTCTACAACCCTTATCCGACCCCTCTAGACTATATCCACCCTTTGTATAGCCTAATGTCATCAAAAGACTAGATAGGGATGGATATTTACCTTTTTCTTTTTGGAAATCGAGGTTCTTGCGTAGAGGGGAAGGAGATCTACGTTTTTTCCTTCAGCTGGAAGTGCAACCGGGATCCCTTTCCTCCTTGAATCCCCTTCCTCTTCTTCTTTCTTCTTCTTCTTCTTCTCTTTTTCTTTCTTTCTTTCCTCTGTTTCACGCCTGAGAACCCCCTCCCTCTTTCTCTCGGTTTCACCAGCTCAAACCCTCCAATTAAATCACATCAAAACACTATTCACCCTTTGTTTAATATTATTAAATTTCCATTTTGCCCCTAACACTTCAACATATCTACCGTTATGCCATTAACTTTTGATTCCTTCCAATTTTACCCTTACCACTTCAATGCATCTACAACTATGCCATTATCTTTTGATTCCTTCCAATTTTACCCCTTATATCAATTTTAAAGGACTATTCTATCCCTTTTTATATATAAAAAAAAAAATTTGGGGTTATTACATCCTCCCCCCCTTATATAAAATTCGTCCTCGAATTTAAAAGAGTAAATTACCTGTCATAGCTGCATTCGATGTCTGTGCCTCCTGTGGATTTACCGTGAACACCCTTCCTTGCCCTCTGCCTACTGGAGCTGACAGTTGAGATGGTCCAGCACTCTGCTGTGATGTTTGTGCTTGACCTCTACCTCTGCCTACAGGCTCCCTACTACTAGGCCTGTCCATCTGCACAGAAGGATAGGATGCCAAAGGCACAAACTGCTGGGTGGCACCTTGCGGGCATTCTCTGACAAAATGACCCGGCTGTCCACATCTGTAGCACACTCCCTGACCCATTCTACATCTGCCAGGGTGCTGCTTCCCACATATGCCACATACTGGCCATGATTGGAACCTAGATTCAGTTCTGGCCATAGTGACTGGAGGACGAGGTACTGATGGTAGAAAAGTATCTTGTGATTGACCTCTTTCCCTCCATTTCCTCTTACGTGGGGCAGGTGGAGCTGAGCGTACAGACTGCTCCGTCGGGCCCTCCGAGAGATCTACTCCCTCAGATCTACCTCTACTGTTTTGCTCCTTCCCCACACTCATTTTCCTCTGTTCTCTTTCAGCTCTTTCCTCTTTGTTTCTGGTCTCCCACTGTTTTGCTTTATCAATCAGCCTAGATAAGGTGGGGACCTCTACTGCCAGTACTGCATTATAAAGCGGGGAAATCAGACCCCGCCTGAATCTTTCTATCCTGGCAGCTTCAGTGGGGATGATGTAAGGAGCATACTTCCCCAATCTAGTGAACTCACGAGCGTACTCAGATACGCTCATTCCGGGCATCTGCTTCAGCCTCTCAAACTGAAGAGCCCGATTCTGCCTCTCAACCGGAGACAAAAACTCATCCATCACTGCTTGCCTGAACTCTTCCCAGGTTGGAGGATTCCTACTGTACAATTTGTCCTCCACTTGTCTCTGGTACCAGCCCCAGGCATCTTCTTTCATTGTGAGCCCTACAAGTTCTATTGCCCTTGCATCAGAACAGGGCAGTCTCCGTATCATCTTTTCAGTCTCCTCCAGGAATCTCTGAGGATCTTCACCTTCTTCCCCCTTAAACTCTGGGGTTCTGAGCCTCAGAAATTTCTGTACAGTAATTCCCTCATCATCTAGAGCTCGCCTGGCCAAACTTCCTGGCACAGGTACAGGAGGTGGAATGGATACTACTGACGGGGCAGAAGATTTCCCCCGAGCAATCTGCTCCCTCAGAGCCTGATTCTCCGCCAGTAACTGTTCCATCAATGCATCTCTACTTCCTACATCTCCTTGATCATCAACCCTCCGTCTATCAGCAGGAGGAGGTTTTTCTCTTTAGGGCTCGACATGTGCGGAACCCGCATCCAATGCTATATCTGGCTCCATCCTCTTTCCAGGACGAGCAGGTCCTCTCCTTGGAGGTATTCTTTATATCTCTCTAAAAAAGTCAAAAAGAGAGGATGGTCGTTACACACTGAGTCATGATATATTTTACTGAGTTGTAAATGACTCATAAAATAACATACAGAAAAATCCTATGCTCCATAGTATAATCCTATACTTAATCCTGACTCATCCTATTGCTCTGACAGGACTCTTGTTTAACCTTTGCTCTGATACCAAGCTTTGTCACGACCCCCGCCCCGTTCCCGGCGGGCCGCCGCGACGGTCCTAGGGTGCGGGTAGGCATAAGGCCACCAGCCACCGCGTAGAACCCTACTACCTATCAATCATCAATAAATCTTGAAAAATTTGGCATGATGCATGCACAAAATGATCACTTTTCCTATAGTGACCTGTCAGGATTATCTCAATACATACAACACACTACCTGTCAGAGCAGCAATCACATAATCTGTCACATAATAAACCTGGACAATATATAGCAATACATTATCACAGGCACACAATTGATCTGCACACATATATATATATACCTGCTTCCCAATCCATCCATGGTCAAACCCATATCCACAACAGGATCTATGACTGTAACTATGCACTATATACAATAGAAGGTTTATAATACACCAAAAAATATAAACCTCTATCTACATTATACTATACTATACTATGGAGCGGCACAGCTAGCAGGCAACCACTAATCCTGTTCCTCTCTATACAATACCTTTCCTGCAATCAAAAACATCAAACTGGGGAGTGAGTATATAAATACTCAGTGAGTGGAGTAGAGAGTACTATGCACATGAGACAGAATATAATCATGGCTTGAGATGAAATCTCAAGATCAATAACAACATGAACATGAACTCAACATAGAGAATATGGAATAAATCATCAATATTACCACAATCAATATCAACTCATCTGAAGCATATATGGAATAATCAAGCAAACATATATGCTACTCATGAATATGCTCAACATGTCATAGTACTGAATCATATAAATCAGGTGTCAATAGGCTGTATCATCAACAAGACAGCTATCGGGAGGTGGGTTTTACGCTCCAGGCGAACCAGCAACAACTCTCTACTGCCATATGCATACATCGAATATGACACCACACCAATATGTAAATCATCACTAGACAGCTGTCGGAAGGTGGGTTTTACGCCCCAGGCGAACCAGCAACAACTCCCTACTGTCACATGCATATGCAGGATAAGACACCATACCGATAACATAAATGCTAGACAGCTATCGGGAGGTGGGTTTTACGCCCCAGGCGAACCAGCAACAACTCCCTACTGTCACATGCATATGCAGGATAAGACACCACACTGATCATATAAATGCTGGCCAGTATCCAGAACAGAAATCCATCTCACATCTACATACTAAACGGCACCTCGCGGGAATTCTACATCCGCGGAAAGCCATACTGCACCTCGCGGGGTCTTACTATGCCCGGCGGCAAGCAGAATATAAGTCGTAGGACCGGCCGATCCTACGCCTAGGGCCGTGTCCCCCCCTAGGAAGGGACTGGGCTCCGCCCACCCAGAAGGCTACTATGTGCACAAAGGCCGATGTTCAACCCCCATCGACTATAGGTGTCCTGCAGATACTGCCAAGCCATGCATAAATGCCATAATGCACCCTCCCAATACTCTACTAAAAAGGAGTATAATCAAGACTACCACTCACTTGATCATGACCCAATCATAAACTAACATTAGGGTTAGAAGTGAGGGTCAAGGAAGTGCAATACAACTCAATATACCACTAAAAAGGCTCTACAAATCTTTGAAATAGAGGAAATGAAATCAATTTACAAAAGAAATCATTTCACAATTCGGAATCAATTTGATTACTCATCAACCCCTCGTAATTCCTCTCAATGTTCCCTCAAATGCATGTACAGAATAATCAAGCATGGAGAATCAAGATTATAGAGGAATCTACTACAATATCAGTCAATATGCACAAGTGGAATCAATTCACACTTGGCGACATTCATGAAAATGAATTAAGAATGCTCATGGTGCAAAGTACATGACTCCCACTCACCTGTCAATCTGGCACAGCCCTGATACGCCTCCAAAAATCTACAGCTGGCAGTGGGGAACTTCTTCCTCTTGTTTCCTAGCTTCTTGCCCAACTGTGACATGCATTTACAATACATTTAGTCTTGTATCAAGGGCCATAATCTACGTGCCAATTATAATATAGGGAACTTTAATTGATTCAACTCCCCCGTTCCCTAAATCTTTTCTTTTCTTTCTCTTTTTCTTTTTCTATTAATTAACTCATCATTTATGTGTATTAGGGACTCCCTTGCACGAGTACAAGGTCTCCCTTAGCTTAATCTGGGCTTAATACCCTATTATGGCATGAAATCCCCTATTTTCCCACTCGGATGAACAGTAACCCGAACTGACAGTGGGTTACTTCATCCCGGTTTTGATCCACTTTCAGGACTCCAAATTTGATGAAATTTTTACCTAACATTCTACACTCACAGAGGATTCCAAAGAGATAACATGCATCATCATCGGAGGCCGTTTGACCCCCTAAATAATTTGCCGAAGTTGGGACTTCGACACAGTTTTTTCGTAGTGCCGGAAAAATTTGTCAAAATCCGATTCTTCTTCTTTTAACCACCTCTACAACCCTTATCCGACCCCTCTAGACTATATCCACCCTTTGTAAGCCTAATGTCATCAAAAGACTAGATAGGGATGGATATTTACCTTTTTCTTTTTGGAAATCGAGGTTCTTGCGTAGAGGGGAAGGAGATCTACGTTTTTTCCTTCAGCTGGAAGTGCAACCGGGATCCCTTTCCTCCTTAAATCCCCTTCCTCTTCTTCTTTCTTCTTCTTCTTCTTCTCTTTTTCTTTCTTTCTTTCCTCTGTTTCACGCCTGAGAACCCCCTCCCTCTTTCTCTCGGTTTCACCAGCTCAAACCCTCCAATTAAATCACATCAAAACACTATTCACCCTTTGTTTAATATTATTAAATTTCCATTTTGCCCCTAACACTTCAACATATCTACCGTTATGCCATTAACTTTTGATTCCTTCCAATTTTACACTTACCACTTCAATGCATCTACAACTATGCCATTATCTTTTGATTCCTTCCAATTTTACCCCTTATATCAATTTTAAAGGACTATTCTATCCCTTTTTATATATAAAAAAAAAAATTTGGGGTTATTACAGGCATGAAGAGAGGGGCCGGCGCCCCCCTTCTCTCTTTGGAAAACCATCTAGGGCTCCTACTTTGGAGGAGCCCTTGATGGCTATAAAAGGCACCATGAGGCCGGCGCCCTAGGGCATTGAAACCTCTCTTCCTCCAAGCCGTGGCCCTCTCCTTTCCTTGGTGTTCTCAGCCGCAAGCAAGGGAAAAGCTCTCCAAGTGTTGGCGGCCTCCTTCCCTTCCCTTTTCTTCATCCAACGCAAGCAACAGAAGAAGGCTGCGTAGGGGCTCATCTTCTTCCTCTTCTTCATCCTTCTTTTTCCTCCTCTCAAGCACTTTCAAGAGTTGAAAGAAAGAGAGGAGATCAGCCATCAAAGGAAGTCTCTGCAAGGGAGCTAGCACCCCGGGGAGACAAGGAAACATTGATCGGTCCTCTACTTCGTGTGGATACCCATAGAGGCCGGACGTTTGAACGGCTTCAAGCGAACCCTCTTCAAAACCACGAATTCAGATTTGCGGTGATCATCTACCCGCACAAGGTGAAGATTTGATCTTCCTAATAGTTTTAAAAGTTTTAATTCTTACCTAATTACGAAAGGTCTTGAAACAACGTTCATGCGATGAACGTCGAACCCGTGCATGCCGATTCCGCTGCCATCTGAAAAATTTTTGAAATATCAGCGGCATAGGCGGGTTCCCAACAATCTTCTGTGCACAACTTAATACAAAATTGGTTTTCAACACTATGCCATGATTCATAGTTTGCAAACCTTTTTCATTTGATTCCTTTTTGTGAGTTTGTGCCAATGCAGAAAATATTTCAATTTAAGTGCCAAGAACAAAACCAATGTAAGCTTTTGAAAACTTAGTGTTGGAAACAACATTTTTAGATTTAAAAAATTGATTTTTGTTTGTTTCCTTAGTTAACATGCATAGTAAACTTTGACCTTTCAGATAAGCCAAAGGCAAGGTCTTTTGAGATTAAGTACCTACTAGCATGAGTTGATTTTATATCCAAAATGGTTTCTTTAATCTTGGTATTCATAGTGCATATATTCAAAGGTATACCAAGTGCACATTTTCATATCTATGATCGATAAACAATAATGCCATGGATAAAAACTCTCAATCAAGCATATAGAGAATTCATAGAGTTATTCTTAGCAACTTATCCAATAGTGAGTAAATCATACTATAAAATGAAGTGATTTGATAATATTTTCAAAAGTATTTTCTATATCACAAAATTGATCAATACTTGCAATTCATATTTTAATCAAATACTAAAGCAAAAGTAATGATGAGATGCAAGGGTTACTGATTTCATTATTATTAATTTTTTAATTACTTTTCATAAGTGTATTTTAAGTTTCACTCTTTAATGTGTGTCTAGAGCACCCATTTGTATGAAAGTTCTATTTGTTTCATGGGTATCTTGGCACACCTTAATCTACATCCTCATATTTTTATTTTGGGTACCCAAGCTTGCTTGGGTTCTTGAGAGTTAGGACATATAGTTCCTTTTGGAACCCAAATTTGTTTAATTGTAATAACTTTACTACTTAATTTAATTATGTTAGAACGATAGGTAAACTTGTTATGCCCATTCTTTTCATGTTTGAAATAAGTTATCTTATTTAATGGTTTGCTTGGTGAATTGATAACCTTTTTCTTTAGGGATTCATTGCTAAGTGAAGGAGTTAAGCCAAATTTTGATTTATCAAAATCTGCATGTTGGCTTTCAAACATCATTTTTAATCTTTCTGAACTTACAGTAAATTTGTTAATAAAAGACTTCAATTGGTTAATTTCTTTACTTAAGTTTTGATTTTCTTTAATTAAATTATGATTTTTCTGAATTAATTGTTCTGAATTTAACCTTAAAATTTCATTTTCAGAATTTAGTTTATCTTGTATTTCATCATTAGAATTTCTTTGTTTTGAAATTTTCAGATTTAGTTTCTTAAGATTTTTATTCTTCACAGCTAATTTTCTACATTCACCATACAAATCATGAAAAGCATTTAATAATTCATCATAAGAGAATTCTTCTTGAAAATCATTTGAGGTAAGAGTAGATTCAAATTTTACCTTGTCTTCTTGTGCCATAAAGCACGAGTTAGTTACCTCTTGTAGTTCCTTGGAGCTAATATCATCATTGTTGCTCCTAACTTTTAATTTCTTGCTTGACTCTTTCTTGGTCAAGGCTTTCTTCCTTTTTATCTCTTTCTTCCTTTCTTCTAGCTTCCTCTTCTTCTTTATCTTTAGGAAGCTTTTGAATCTTTCTTCCTGATTTAGAGTGTTTCCTGCATGCCCAATGTTAGTCTTGCAATTATCCTCAAGTAAACTAACATGGGGTTCTTCGGAAATATCATAAGTTGCTTCAAGAGTATCCCATATTTGTTTGGCAGATGAACATATACAAATTTGGTTGAAAATATTTTTATTAAATGCACAGTAGAGAAGGTTCATAGCCTTAGCATTTAGTTCAGCCAAATTTTTATCGAACATACTTTCAATTAATTTCGTGGGTGTGTGTAGGCCATTTGTTATGACATTCCATAACTCATAGTTTTGTGATTGAGTAAAGATTTTCATTCTAGCTTTCCATTGAATATAGTTAGATCCATCAAACAGTGGAGGTCTGTTTGTGGAAAGTCCCTCAGCAAGTAATACGTTATGTGGGGTTGTCATGATCTTTGGCTCTAGTCGGTTAAGACTACAAATAATATTTGAGCACCTGCTCTGATACCACTTGTTGCCCAGTAGATACAACCCAAGAGGGGGGGTGAATTGGGTCTTTTAAAACTTTTAAGCTACTTCTAACACTTTTCAATTAATTATGCTAAGTTGTATAGTTGCACAGTGAAATTTAAACTTAGCAATACGTTGATTTATCGAATGAGACTTGATTAAGTAAATTGAATATGCTTGCAACTAAAGGATGCGCGGATAAGAGTTAAGCAGGCAATTTATCTAGGTAAGTAAGTGAGCAAGATAGACAATGACAAAAAGCATCACAAACACAACAAACATATAGTAGTTCGGTGCACCCCAGCACCTACATCCACTCCCCAAGACCTCTTGGGAATTTCACTATAATCCTACAGATTACAGCCGGTTGTTTTACAAGCTCACAACCCAACTTGTTGTTTTGCGAGATCACAACGAACTCGGTCGGTTTTCACAGGCTCACCGACTAGAACCAACCGATTGTTTTCACGGGCTCACAATCCAACCCAGTTGGTTTTCTCAAAGGCTCACCACCACAACCTTACACCGTTGGTTTTCCCCTTTGGCTCACCAACAAACTTTAACCCCTTGATTCAATCCCTTGATTGAATCAAGTTACAAGATATTAAAACAAAGGTTTAAAATAAATCAAAGCTTCTTAAACAAGCAAATATAACAATATAAACAAATAGGTAAAGAGAAGCCCTCAAACAAGTTGTGTAGATGAGGAAACTCGGCTTCTTCTTTACTTGACCCTCTTCTGATTTTGCACGAGGTAGAGGATCACTGAGGCAGCACACAGTTGGAGAGGAAGCTTTGGGATTCACTCGGATGCTCTTCTTCTCTCTATTTTTCTTTGAATGGCCCTTTTGTGCTTTTGGGAGATTTTTCTTGTAATCTCTTTGAAATCTCTTTTCTAAATGTTTTCTCCCACTTTCATACTGTCTCCCCTAGCTCTCCTCTTGATTTTATAGCTTTACATGTCGTGGAACCAGAAATCTAGCCGTTAGAGACAAAAATAGAGCCGTTGTCCACAGTCTGCAACTCCTGACAAAGTTCCCGTTGGGATCGGAGTCGACTCGCGCGATCTGGAGTCGACTCGACTGTAGCAGGAGTTGACTCATGCTTTTCTGGAGTCGGCTCGGCAACTATTCCAGATTTGAATTAAAGTGGTCTTCTCGACTGGGAGTCGACTCGACTTAACCCGGAGTCGACTCGCCAAAATCTGGAGCTGACCTTGCACTTTTGGAGTCGGCTCATCCCAAGGAATCCATGGATGCATTTTTCAACTTTGTTTACTCGAGTCGACTCGAAAATTCTGGGAGTCGACTCGGTGCTCAGAGTCCGAACTCCCGAGCTTCTGTCTTTTGGCTCGTGCTGTCTCGGAGTCGACTCGAACTGTCTCTGAGTCGACTCGGCTCTCAGTGTCTGAAATTGGCTCTCTGACTTTTTGCTTGTTTTCCTCTGGGAGTCGACTCTAGCTTCCTTTGGAGTCGACCTGCCAACCATCGGAGTCGACTCGAGTTCCTCAGGAGTCGACTCGGCTCTCAGGGTCCAAAATAGCTTCTCTGTGTTTCTGCCTTGTTATTCCCTGGAGTCGACTCGTACTATCCAGGAGTCGACTCGAGGACTATTCTTTTGGATTTTCCTTTGAATTTGCTCTTCCAACTTGAGTCCTTTGAACTTGAAACTTGGGTCAATAAATTGTAGCTTTCTTCCAACTTTTCTTGAGAGCTTTGGAGGCCTTCTTGTGTTCTTCCAACTTGCTATATTCCTTGCAAAATAACTATCTTTCTCCTTGCAACACAAACGTTAGTATTTATACTTCAAGGTTTTGTGATCATCAAAATCAATCTTTAAATCAATCTTTGGGTCATCATAAGAACACAGTCCCTAATACAATGCTACGCGGTGGATTCCAAACCCTAGATCTATCTACTTTGATAAATTTTAATTCGTACTCATAGATTAATTCAGTATAATTAAGTTAGCAAACTCTTTTTCTTAATTTACTTTTAAAAGAAAAATAACTTGTCTCCAATCCCTGTGGACCAACATTCGTAATCACTATCCTACAGGATACGTGCTATTGCGTGGTTTATTTTCAAAATTGAAAGAACCGATCAATTAGATACTGTGCCGATTGGCATTAGGCTAAGTGGAAGTTGTTGGGATTTGTATCCTAAATGTCAATCGTCTGCATATTGATGATTGAATTTTATAAACGAATTGACAAATTAATAGTGTTATTTGGCATTATTCATCATTTCATCTTCAAATGAACTCTTATATGATGAAGTCCTTAGAACTTATGTTATGATAAAGGAGGATTTATCTTTGAGTCCTTAAACTTGTTCGCGACCAAATGATATGTTGTTACTAGGATGACAGCATTATCGAGATTAGGTCGTTGTGTGACATATACGTTGGTTGTCCTCTTAACCAAGGAGTGTGGAGACACTGGTATGCCACACAGGTGAAGTGTAGGAGTACATTTCACTGAACGTGACCAATTCCGGAACGCTCTACTGTCGAGAGATGTTCCGAGTGGATATGGGTATAAGTTTGGCCCTCTGACCTGAGACCGCAACCTGTGACTAGCAAGCAACTCACTGTACTTTGGTACCGGACTACCTGAATTTCTAATTCAGTGACGGAAGGTCACTAGGTGCAGTCAAGTACTTGCGTAGTCAGTTGTGAGTCAAGATGGAATTGACCCCTCCTGAAAATAGAAGATAATGTATTGTGATTAATTTAGCAAAACCTTGGCCAGGGTAATCCCAGTGAGGAGTCCAGAATATATAAAGTTAATCACATAATGGATGTACTAATTATAGGGTTGACAGTGAGCTCTAAGTCATCCTGGCATTAGGAGTCAAAGGGATTGAATTATACAGTAACTATAGTTCAGGGTTTCAGAATATTTGCTTCGCATATATTCGGCCTATCCGGACGTCGGGTACCATTGCTAGATGGTCACATCGATTAGTGTAGAAAATTGTTCCTATACTACCGGCTTAGGTTCGAACCTATGAGGTCATACGCATAGAAGATTCCTGATTGATCAAGAAAGCTGATGAATGATTAAGAATCATTCAGGGGTAATTTGGTCAATTTGATTGGCAAATTATCTTATAAAATAATAAAGTAATTATTGAAGGATTAATTAGTAATTAAATTACTAATAAACTCAATTTGATTGAGTAATTGTGCTAAGGATGAGCCAAATTGAATTGGATTCAAGTTTGGGCTCAATCAGGGTTTTGACCTGATTGGATTAGGTCAGAACCAAAAAGGACTTAAGCTAATCAAATTAATTTTAAATTAATTTGTTCTTAATTGGGGATTGACCTAATTGGATTAGGTCCAACACAAAGTAATTAATTCAATTTGATTGAGTTTGGATGAGCCAAAAATTGAATTGGATTCAATTTGAGCTCAATCAGGGTCTGACCTGATTAGATTGGGTTCAACCAAATTGCTTTGTTTTAATCTGGGTTTGACCAAATTTGATTAGGTGCAACCCAAGAGGATTAGGCTCAGATGATGTGGCAATTAGTGGTGACATGGAATTAGATTTCATGAATTTTAAATAAACCAAAATTATTGCATGGCGCATGGACCCATTGCTTGACACATGGCGACATTGTTTGTTGTTTGAATTTGAATTCAAACATTAAGCAATATATAAAATGATTTCATACATCAAATAACTTTCCTAGCTGGCGTGTGAACTTCTGAATCATTTAAATTCGAAATTCAAATGAAATATATGCGACAAGAGGTAGGAAAATTCTACTGCATTGATTTCAAATTCCTCCCCTCTTGCACATGTGTTTAAAATTTAAATTTAATTCAGATTTGGTTGAGATCTAATTTGGGTTGTTTCTATTTCTTTGCATGTGCCAACTAAAGGAGGTTTTTTGAAAATAAATTTCAAATTTTGAATGAAAATTCGGAGGCCATTAAAAGGGGTCAAACATGGGCACCGAAAACACATCCATCGCAGCCTTCTTCCTCACCCGCCTCCTCCTCCTCTTCTTCTCCATTTTAGATAGAGTTTTCAGGATGAATATCTAGAAAATTCAAGATCAGATCTGAGTCCTCTACTTCCCTTACAAACCTCATCTCTATCTGCTTCAAGACGATTGATCAAGAGTTGATTGAATCCCGGAGGGCAGATTTCAGCTTTCAAGTGTTCTGCAGCTGCTAGCACTGTTGCGGAAGAAGATCCTTCAGGACTTCGCGTGTACTTCTCATAGAGGCCATTTGTGTGCGTGGCTACGAAGTCAAAAATTAGATTCACAACTTTCATCCATCATAAAAGGTATTAATCTTGCATTAATCATTTATTATGGTGTCAAGGTCTAGGTCCGATTCTCTGAGGTTTTACCCTCTTTTGGGGCTCCTCACGGAGATATCTCCAGAATCCATTCGATGGATATTCGGAGATTAATTGGAATAGAGTTCTTAAGTTTCAGATCTGATAGTTAATCATGCATAAAAGTTTTAGCATAATTGTTTAAACGATTTCGGCATAATCTTATGTGTTCTTAATGTGCTGATTTCTAGATTTGATCTTGTAAGCATGCATGAATTAAATTGTTTGATTCATTTTTCCGCTGTATTTTTGAAACTTTAAAAGAACTACGTGTGGCTTGATTCTCCTTGTGAAGGGGTACGTAGGCAACTCGATCAGGTTCAGCTATGGTTTTCAAAAATAAAAAATAAAAAAAATCAACATGCTAAACACCGAAGAACCTAGGAATAACTTTCAGGAACACTGAAGTGATAGTGCAGGTGCTTGTTGGAGAACAAGGATACTGAACGTGACCAAGATAAGAAGTCACTTGGATGTCTATCCACTTGTCAGTGACTTACTTGATGTTACAGTAGTATGACTGGTCCTTTGACCTGTGGTGCTTCGGCTGCTCACAGTGAGGTTATTATAGTTTGACTACACATACATATGGTCTCTAGTCATATGGATCCTTGTAGTGTAGATTGGCTGCAGTAAGTTCACTGTAGGAGTAGGGTACGTACCTATATGGAATCTATCGATCTTGATTGTGAGGACCCGTGCGGGCGTGTGTTTAGTCCCACATTGGTTATTCGCTGGGTAGATCTTGGATACTTATACAGAATCAAGGAACCCAAACAATATATTTCGGCTAGCCATTTTGGGTGAGGTCCTAGGTTGTTACAAATGGTATCAGAGCGGACCCGACCCATAACTTATGTGGACTAGGGGACACTGCAGCACGGATCCATTGGGGTTGACCACGGACCGATCGTGGTGTTTGCGATTAGATCTGAATGGATTTGAACCCTTAGCCTGACGAGGACGTCAGGGCTTGAACGGGGGAAGTATGTGAGGACCCGTGCGGGCGTGTATTTAGTCCCACATCGGTTATTCGCTGGGTAGATCTTGGGTACTTATACAGAATCAAGGAACCCAAACAATACATTTCGGCTAGCCATTTTGGGTGAGGTCCTGGGTTGTTACATTGATAGAAGAGGAGAGATCCTATGTGATTTATTAGACTGAGTTCTAAGACATTGGCCAGGGCAATAATATACGGTGGAGAAAGAGTTTTCACTATCGAACTCAAGTCGAATAAATCAAGACAAATGACAGACGACGAAGTTTGTCGAGTTATCCATGACCTCCGGTCTGTAGGGATCCACGATAGAAGGACTGTATCATACGATAACTGCACCTAGAGGTTCATCATTCTATTCTGCTGGGTGGCCACTACATACTGCTAGATGTCACTGGTGGATGGTGAGACTCACAGGGATCATCTTGATGGTCGATAATCCCTGGTGAGTTGAGTTGAAATCGTTTCAACCCATTGAAAGAAGTTTTCAATGATATTGTGATAGAGATCGCAATATATCTCACTACCAGTCAGAATAGAACCTATGGGGTCACACACATTAGAGGTATTGACCGATCCGATGGTTGAATGTGATTAGGAATCACAAATAATCAATTAGATTGATAAATGGTTAACCCGCTAAGAGTTAGTGGTTAGAAGAAGGAATAATTGCAATCGGATTGCAATTTAATTTAATTAATTGGATTTAATTAATTGGACTTGATCACGAGTCCTACTTGGAGTAGAATTCATGGAGTCCTAATTGGATTAGGATTTCAAATTAAATTAGAGTCGTACTTGGAGTAGAATTTCTAAAGCCCTAATTGGCTTAGGGCTGAAATTTAATTAAATCCT
This sequence comes from Phoenix dactylifera, assembly GCF_009389715.1. Classification (NCBI taxonomy): domain Eukaryota; kingdom Viridiplantae; phylum Streptophyta; class Magnoliopsida; order Arecales; family Arecaceae; genus Phoenix; species Phoenix dactylifera. The sequence goes on from NW_024067688.1 coordinate 183,399, forward strand.
AATTAGATTAGGATTATTTTAAGTCCTAATTAATTATAATTTTAATCTAATTAATTTCATGACTCCTAATTGGATTAGGATTAAAGAGTTCAATAGAGTCATGGTTCAATTAAATCCTAATTAGATTGGGATTTGGAGGAAATTTAAATGGGTTCACATAGATCCTATTTTGAATGGGATTAGACCCATGCATTAGACCCAAACCATCTTACCATTTAATTTGATTAAGTGGTTAATTAAAGGGGTTATGAGGGAGGGGCGTAGGCCCCTTGATTCCTTGCGTGAGAAGAAAAAAAGGAGGGGCATAAGCCCCTCCTTGCTGCCGAACTAAAAGGATAAGGGTGAGCTCCTAAAAAATAGGAGCTCATCCTTATCCCATGGGAAGATAAAAAGAGGAGGGGTTCGACCCCTCCTCTCATGAGTTCTTCTGGGGATCTTGGCAGCAACTCTTCTCCTTTCATTCCTCCTTCCAGCTGCAAGAGAAAAGGGAGAAAAAGAAATCAAGGCTTGGCCTTCTTCTTCCTCTTTCTTGGATCCAGCACAGGAGAAAAAGAAAAGGCTGAAAAGGGCTTGTTTCTTCTTCCTTTGATCCATCATTCTTCTTCCTCCTCCCTTAGGCATTCAAGAGTTGAATGATAGGGAGGATATCAGCCATCTAAAGCCATCTCTGCAAGGGAGCTAGCACCCCGGGAAGATCCAAAGGCTTCGATCGACTCATTGCTTCGTGTGGATACCCGTAGAGGCCAGACGCGTGTACGACTTCCACCGAGCCTTGACCAAATACCATGTAAATCAGATTTGTGGAGATCATCTACCCGCACAAGGTGAAGATTTGATCTTCTTAATAATTTAAAATAGTTTAAAATAATTAAATTCTAAAATTTTACAAACCAAAGGTTTTAAAATACGTTCATATGATGAATGGATCCCGCATATGTTTTTCCGCGGCAATCTGAAAATTATTTCGAATTTTTTAAGACATATGTGGGACTCTAACAGTGGTATCAGAGCCATGGTTATGTAGATTAAGATTAGAATTAAATTTTTCAAGGTATTTTAGATCTAAAATTTAAGGGATTATGCTTGCTGAAATTTATGTATGCAGAATTTTCAGCTTGCTGATTTTTCTGCATACTAATTATTGGATGCTTGGATTAATGATTCTAATGCTTTGATAATGTGATTACAAATATTTAGAATCATATCTTGCATAATCAGCAAGTCATGAGATCAAATAATCAGTTAAATATCAGATCTGAAAATAATTTTTATGCATGTGATGCGTATGGTGATGATCATGGATGGACCCTTTGAATATGCTGAAATGTTCTGCGATGTTCTGTGATGCATGTAATTTTAATTTTCAGATGCCTGCGTGCATCTTAAATTCATGTATTAGAGACCTGCATGTCTCATGAAAAGGGTTGTAATTTATTCTTTATTTTTATTTTAATCTTTAAAGCAATCTGGGATGTAATCTGTGATGTGTGTTGCACGTCGATGGTTGATCGATATGTACATCAACAAGCTCAACATGCGTGGATCGAGATCAAGGGTTGATTGAAGATGGATCAAGGAGTTGATCACAATTGGACCTAAGGGATCAAGATCGAGTCAAGAGTTGAAAACGATCAAACCAATTGACGTGCAAGTGCTTGTAAAATGACCCCATCCTGGATCCATGATCATCACCATTAATTTTATTTTTGATAAATGCTTGGATGTTTAATGCTTATGTTTATGCGGGTAGATATATATTTGCATGAGATGTGAATACGCGATCGAGTGAGACCTAAATCGAAACCTCCCTAATCAGTCAAGGGTGAACCAACATAAGTTAGTCATATTAGATTAATTGATCTAATTGGTGTCTAGGCAAGCCTAAAAGGTGGTTACTTAATTAGAACCTTACTCTGTGAGTAAAGGGAGCCTCCCACCTGCTTACCTGGCCAATTGTTCGATTACCTCTTACGAAGAACTCAAGTTGCAAACACTAGGACTTGATTATGCAATATTAAGTCCATAGGTCTTCCAACGTAGTAGAGCTGCTAAGGTCTTTTCGGTGTTGATTTGTCTCGGCTGGACACAGTGGGCAAGTTGCATCGGAGGACTGGACCTCTCTATTAAACATGAGATATTGTGGGGTAAAGGTGGGGTTGGGCACCAATAACTGTTAGGTGAGGATCAAATGACAACTTTATTTCTGTGGTTATACAGTGGATCTGACTTAACTAAGTAATGGGGCCAATAACTGTTAGGTGAGGTCTTCATGACTTAGAGACCAAGTACCACTGCAATTTGCTTGAGAAGCATTGTACAAGAGTGGTACACTCATCCATTTATATGTCACCAATAACTGTTAGGTGAGGCGGCATGTAAATCGGTGAGACCGCAGTACCCACTAGAAATCCTAGTCGCGTAGGGTTTTCGTTTCTCCATCAGGGGAGTATGAGAGATTCGAGAAAATAGTGGGAGCACATTTATTCTAAAAGTCCCTAGAATAAATTAAGTTCAAGTACAAAGTCTAACTAGAATCTTTACTCTCTACAGATCACAATGTCAGCTTCAAACCCTTTGACCCGTATCCTTGAGACCAACCGACTGACCGGAACCAACTATAAAGACTGACTTAGAAACCTGAAAATTGTTCTGAGTTGTGAGAAACTAGGGTATGTGCTCGAGAACGATATCCCTAGGTTACCAGCACGTCCTACTGATGATCAGCGTGAGACGCATCAAAAGTGGACAGATGACGACATTATTGTCAAGTGCTACATCATGGCATCCATGACTAATGAACTTCAATGCCAGCATGAGAACATGAAGACTGCTAGAAAAATACTGGCTCACCTGCAAGAGTTGTATGGTGAGCAGAGCCGCACTGCACGCTTTGAAGTATCCAAGAGGCTCTTCAAGGCAAAGATGCGCGAGGGGCAGTCTGTCCATGATCATTGTCTGACTATGATCAAGGACCTCAAGGAGCTTGAGAAGCTCGGTATGTCCATACATAAGGACCTGCAGATAGATCTAATCCTGCAATCCCTTTCTGATTCATTTGGTCAGTTTATAGTAAACTACCATATGAATAAAATTGAATGCACTAAGACCGAATTGTTGAATATGCTGGTAACTGCTGAAGGGGCCTTGAAAGGTTCAAGGGGCTCTGTTCTAGCTGCTGAACTGACTTCTGGTTCCAAGAGAAAGTCTACTTGGAAGAAAAAGAAGCCTGCTAAGAAGCAGAAGAAAGACAAGAAGCCTAAGAAGGAAGTTCATGAGAAAAAGATTGATGACAAAGAAAAATGTTTCCACTGCAACGTCAACGGCCATTGAAAAAGGAACTGCCCTTCATACCTCGAGAGCCTGAAGAACAAAAAGGACACACCTTCTGAAGGTATGCTAGACTTGCTCGTAATTGAAACTAACCTTACAGTTTCTTCTACTTCTAGTTGGGTTATAGATTCTAGTTCTAGTGCTCATTTGTGCACTACTATGCGGGGTCTAAAGGAAAGTAGGAGGCTGGCAGAAGGTGCAGTAACCCTTCGGATAGGCAACGGGGCAAGAGTTGCTGCTGTAGCTGTGGGCACCTATCCTCTGCGATTACTGTCTAGATTTAGTTTATTGCTTAGAGACTGTTATTATGTCCCTGCTACTAGCAGGAATTTGATTTTTGTTTCGTGTTTAGCACAGGATGGTCATGTTTTGACCTTTGACAAAGACTGTTGTTCTATTTATTTCAAAAATAAATTAGTTACACGTGGTTTCATGATTGACAGTCTCTATCACTTGCATGTTGATGTGTCTGTGAATGTGTCTGAGCAAGTAGTGAATGCCATAGGATCTAAAAGATCCAGAGATGAGATAAATCAGAAGTATTTGTGGCATCTCAGGCTTGGCCATATTGGAGAGGACAGAATGAACAAAATGGAGAAAGATGGGCTTCTCGGTCCATTGACTTCTGAATCATATCCAGTTTGTGAGTCATGTCTTCAAAAAAAAATGGCTAGATTACCTTTTGTAGGATATGGGGAGAGGACCACTAAAATACTTACCCTGGTACACACTGATGTGTGTGGCCCATTTGATGTGTCAGCCAGGGGTCATTATTCGTACTTCATTACCTTTACTGATGACTATTCACAATATGAGAATGTGTATCTTATGAGATACAAATCTGAGTCTTTTGAAAAGTTCAAAGAGTTCAGAAATGAAGTAGAAAAACAGACTGGAAAAACCCTTAAGGTTCTTCGATCAGATCGAGGAGGAGAATACCTTAGTAGAAAATTTTGGAACTATCTTAAGGAGAATGGCATAGTCTCATAATGGACGCCTCCAGGAACACCTCAACTCAACGGGGTATCAGAAAGGAGGAATCAGACTCTATTGGATATGGTCCGATCCATGATGAGCTTCAATGATCTACCTATGTTTCTTTGGGGAGATGCCTTATTATCCTCAATTTACTTATTGAATAGAGTTCCCTCTAAATCCGTTCCTACCATACCGTATAAGATATGGCATGGTAAGAAGCCGAGTCTTGGTCATCTCAAGATTTGGGGATGTCCGGCCCACGTCAAGCGACTACAGGCAGACAAGTTAGAGCCTAGGACCATAAGTGCTCGTTTCATAGGATATCCTAAAGAGTCATTAGGATACAATTTTTACATCTCAGAGGATCACAATGTGTTTGTGAGCCGACATGTCGTCTTCTTGGAAAAACAGTTTATCCTTGATAGAGGCAGTGGGAGAAAAATTGTGCTTGAAGAGAAAGTCTCTGAAAAGCAACGAGTAATGGATTCTATAGAACCTATTCATACAGAGCCAGTACACATAGTACCTCCTCCACCTCGTAGATCTAGTAGGGTCTCCCATCCTTCCGATAGATACTTAGGTATACTAGTAGAGGACACCGAGGAAATGTTCCTCATGGGAGATAGGGAACACATACAGGATCCCAATACCTACAATGAGGCGATATCTAATATCGATTCCGAAAAATGGCTGGAAGCCATGAAGTCAGATATAAACTCCATGTATTCCAACCAAGTCTAGATTTTAGTAGATCCACCAGAAGGTATAGTACCTATTGGATGCAAATGGATCTATAAAAGGAAGATAGGTTCAGATGGAAAGGTAGAGACCTATAAGGCAAGGCTAGTGGCGAAAGGGTATAGTCAGCGCGAAGGCATTGACTATCAGGAGACCTTTTCATCTGTAGCCATGCTGAAATCCATTCGAACATTGCTTGCCATTGCAGCATTCATGATTATGAAATTTGGCAGATGGATGTGAAAACTGCTTTCCTGAATGGATATCTTGATGAAGATATCTATATGGAGCAGCCTTTGGGTTTCACTTCCAGTGATGGAGATCACAAGGTCTGCAAACTGCAAAGGTTCATCTATGGACTAAAGCAAGCATCTCAGAGTTGGAACACTCGTTTCAATGATGCGATCAAATCGTTTGATTTCATCAAGAACGAAGAGGAACCATGTGTTTACAAGAAGGTTAGTGGGAGTGTTGTCGTGTTCCTTGTACTGTACGTGGATGACATCCTCTTGATTGGAAATGATGTTCCCATACTAACCTCGGTCAAGGTCTGGTTGTTAAAAGAGTTCTCCATGAAAGACCTTGGGGAAGCATCCTACATTTTGGGGATTAAGGTCTATAGAGATAGATCTAAGAGGTTGCTTGGCCTATCATAGAAGATGTACATAGAAGAGGTGCTGAAAAAGTTCAGCATGGAAAACTCCAAAAGGGGTCTATTACCCCTCAAGCATGGGATTCATTTCTCCAAGAAAATGTGCCCCAACACATCTGAAGAGATTCAACGCATGAGCAGGATTCCTTATGCTTCTGCAATAGGAAGCCTCATGTATGCCATGCTGTGTACACGACCTGATATAGCCCTTGCTGTGAGTGTCACTAGCAGATATCAGTCAAATCCAGGTGAAGAGCACTGGACAGCTGTGAAGAACATTCTTAAGTACTTAAGAAGAACTAAAGATTTGTTCTTGGTCTTTGGAGGAGCATCGGAGTTAAAGGTAGAAGGATACACAGATTCAGACTTTATGACTGATATTGATGATTGAAAGTCTACATCTGGATTTGTGTTCTTGTGCAATGGTGGCACGGTAAATTGGAAGAGTTCCAAACAACCGATCATTGTTGATTCTACCATGGAAGCTGAGTATATCACCGCCTCTGAAGCTGCAAAGGAAGCCTTCTAGTTTAAGAAATTCATTGCAGAGCTAGATGTAATGCCATCAAATGCCATCACACTCTACTACGATAATAATGGCGTCATAGCTCTTGCTAGGGAGCCTAGGTCTCATCAGAAGTCCAAGCACATAGAGCGGCGCTTTCACCTCATACGCGACTACCTCGAGAAGAAATATGTCGAGGTGCAGAGAGTAGACTCCACGGACAACGCGGCGGACCCGCTCACTAAGCAGCTAAGTCAGCAGAAGACTGAAGCCCACCTTGAGAAGATGGGACATAGATATATGTCTGATTGGCTTTAGTGCAAGTGGGAGATTGTTAGATGTATGCCCTAGAAGCCAATCTGGCAGACATATTATTAATTCTAGAACATAAATTTGTACTTGACTTTATTATTATTGAATAATAAATGGGCATTCTTTTCATTCATATTGTTTATGTGTCTATGAATCATCCAAGAAATTAATAAGATGATGATACATATTCTCAAGAGTTGAGAATTTGAGCCATGTATCATTGGTGATTAATTTCTAAATGCTCCTGATCAATGGATCATTACGAAGACGGTGATCGATCCGATCAGTGCACAGATCGCTTTTCTTATGGATGGATGAGACTCGAGTCCACAGTGTAGGGACACTGAAGTGATAGTGTAGGTGCTTGTTAGAGAACAAGGGTACTGAGCGTGACCAAGATAAGAAGTCACTTGGATGTCTATCTACTCGTCAGTGACTTACTTGATGTTGCAGTAGTATGACTGGTCCTTTGACCTGCGGTGCTTCAGCTGCTTACAGTGAGGTTATTATAGTTTGACTACACATACACATGGTCTCTAGTCATATGTGTTAGGATCCCACATATGCCATGAAAATTCGAAATAATTTTCAGATTGCAGCGGAAAAACTATGCGGGATCCGTTCATCGCATGAACGTATTTTAAAACCATTCGTTTGTAGATAGATTAGAATTAAATTATTTTAAACCATTTTAAAATTATTAAGAAGATCAGATCTTCACCTTGTGCGGGTAGATGGTCTCCGCAAATCTAATTTACGTGGTATTTGATCAAGGCTCAGTGGAAGCCGCACACGCGTCCGGCCTCTACAGGTATCCACACGAAGTACTGACTCGATCGAAGCCTTTGGATCTCACCGGGGTGCTAGCTCCCTTGCAGAGAAGGCTATTGATGGCTGAAGTCCTCTCCTTTGAATCAACCTTTGATTGGCTTGAGAGGAGGAAGAAGAAGGATGGATTTAGGAAGAAGAAAACAAGACCCGCAGCCTTTCTCTTTTTCTTCCTTTTTGGAACCAAGATGAAGAAGGAAGAGGGCGTCCCAAGCTTTTCTTTTTCTTCTCTTGATTGTGGCTCAAAAGAGGAAGATGGAGGAGGGTGCTCACGTTTGGAATGAGGAGAAAAACTATTTTCTTGGCCGAAATCTCATGCTCCTTTTGAAGTATTAAGGGATAAAGATGAGTTCCTATTTTTTAGGAACTCATTCTTATCCCTTTAGATGGCAAGCAAGGAGGGGCGTAGCCCCTTCCTTTTCTTCTCACGCAAGCACCAAGGGGAGGGGCGTGGGCCCCTCCCTCAAGTCCAATTAAATCCACCATTTAATCAAATTAAAGGGTGATTTAATTTGGGTTCATTTCATGAGTCCAATCCTATTCAAAATAGGATTTTTATGAACCCATTTCAATTTCCTCCTTATCCTAATCTAATTAGGATTTAATTGAACCATGACTCTATTGAACTCTTCAATCCTAATCCAATTAGGAGTCATAAAATTAATTAGATTAAATTTAAAATTAATTAGGACTTAAGAAAATCCTAATCTAACCAGGACTTGTTCAATTTTCAGCCCTAAGACAATTTGGACTTTAGAAATCCTATTCCAAATAGGATTCTAATTTAATTTGAAATCCTAATCCAATTAGGACTCCATGATTCCCACTCCAAGTAGGACTCATGATCAAGTTCAATTAATTAAATCCAATTAATTAAATTAAATTGCAATCCGATTGCAGTTATTTCTTCTTCTAGCCACTAACTCTTAGCGGGTTTTCATTTATCAATCTAATTGATTATTTGTGATTCCTAATCACATTCAACCATTGGATCGGTCAATACCTCTAATGTGTGTGACCCCATAGGTTCCATTCTGACTGGTAGTGAGATATATTATGATCTCTATCACAATATCATTGAAAACTCCTTTTAATGGGTTGAAACAATTCCAACTCAACTCACCTGGGATTATCGACCATCGAGATGATCCCTGTGAGTCTCACCATCCACCAGTGACACCTAGCAGTATGTAGTGGCCACCCAGCAGAATAGAATGATGAACCTCTAGGTGCAGCAATCGTATGATACAGTCCTTCTATCGTGGATCCCTACAGACCGGAGGTCATGGATAACTCGTCAAACCCCGTCGTCTGTCATATGTCTAGATTTATTTGACTTGAGTTCGATAGTGAAAAACTCTTTCTCCACTTTATATTACTGCCCTGGCCAAGGTCTTAGAACTCAGTCTAATAAATCACATAGGATCACTCCTCTTCTATCAAGGTCGATAGATTCCATGTAAGTGCATACCCTACTCCTACAGTGAACTTACTGCAGCCAATCTACACTACAAGGACCCATATGGCTAGAGACCATGTATACGTGTAGTCAAACTACAATAACCTCACTGTGAGTAGCTGAAGCACCGCAGGTCAAAGGACCAGTCATACTACTGCAACATCAAGCAAGTCACTGACGAGTGGATAGACATCCAAGTGACTTCTTGTCTTGGTCACGCTCAGTACCCTTGTTCTCTAACAAGCACCTGCACTATCACTTCAGTGTCCCTACACTGTGGACTCGAGTCTCGTCCATCCATAAGGAAAGCGATCTGTGCACTGATCGGATCGATCACCGTCCTCGTGATGATCCATTGATCATGAGCATTTAGAAATTAATCACCAATGATACATGGCTCAAATTCTCAACTCTTGAGAATATGTACCATCATCTTATTAATTTCTTGGACGATTCATAGACACATAAACAATATGAATGAAAAGATGCCCATTTATTATTCGATAATAATAAAGTCAAGTACAAATTTATGTCCTAGAATTAATAATGTGTCCGCCAGATTGGCTTCTAGGGCATACATCTAACAATCTCCCACTTGCACTAAAGCCAATCAGACATATATCTAAGTCCCATCTTCTCAAGGTGGGCTTCTGTCTTCTGCTGATTTAACTGCTTAGTGAGCGGGTCTGCCACGTTGTCTGCGGAGTCTACTCTCTGTACCTCGACATATTTCTTCTCGAGGTATTCGCGTATGAGGTGAAAGCGCCGCTCTATGTGCTTGGACTTCTGATGAGACCTTGGCTCCTTAGCAAGAGCTATGGCGCCATTATTATCGCAGTAGAGTGTGATGGCATCCGATGGCATTACATCTAGCTCTGCAATGAATTTGTTGAACCAGAAGGCTTCCTTTGCAGCTTCAGAGGCGGCGATATACTCAGCTTCCATGGTAGAATCAGCAATGATCGGTTGTTTGAAACTCTTCCAATTTACCGTACCACCATTGCACAAGAACACATATCCAGATGTAGACTTTCTATCATCAATATCAATCATAAAATCTGAATCTGTGTATCCTTCTACCTTTAACTCTGATGATCCACCAAAAACCAAGAACAAATCTTTAGTTCTTCTTAAGTACTTAAGAATGTTCTTCACAGCTGTCCAGTGCTCTTCACCTGGATTCGACTGATATCTGCTAGTGACACTCACAGCAAGGGCTATATCAGGTCGTGTACACAGCATGGCATACATGAGGCTTCCTATTGCAGAAGCATAAGGAATCCTGCTCATGCGTTGAATCTCTTCAGATGTGTTGGGGCACATCTTTTTGGAGAGATGAATCCCATGCCTAAGGGTAATAGACCCCTCTTGGAGTTTTTCATACTGAACCTCTTCAGTACCTCCTCTATGTACATCTTTTGTGATAGGCCAAGCATCCTTTTAGATCTATCCCTATAGACCTTTATCCCCAAAATGTAGGATGCTTCTCCAAGGTCTTTCATGGAGAACTCTTTTGATAACCAGACCTTGACCGAGGTTAGCATAGGAATATCATTTCCTATCAGGAGGATGTCATCCACGTACAGTACGAGGAACACGACAGCACTCCCACTAACCTTTTTGTAAACACGCGGTTCCTCTTCGTTCTTAATGAACTCAAACGATTTGATCGCATCATTAAAACGAGTGTTCCAACTCCAAGATGCTTGCTTTAGTCCATAGATGGACCTTTGCAGCTTGCAGACCTTGTAATCACCATCACTGGAAGTGAAACCCAAAGGCTGCTCCATATAGATATCTTCATCAAGATATCCATTCAGGAAAGCAGTTTTCACATCCATCTGCCATATTTCATAATCATGAAATGCTGCAATAGCAAGCAATGTTCGAATGGATTTCAGCATGGCTACAGGTGAAAAGGTCTCCTGATAGTCAATGCCTTCGCGCTGACTATACCCTTTCGCTACTAGCCTTGCCTTATAGGTCTCTACCTTTCCATCCGAACCTATCTTCCTTTTATAGATCCATTTACATCCAATAGGTACTATACCTTCTGGTGGATCTACTAAGGTCCAGACTTGGTTGGAATACATGGAGTCTATCTCTGACTTCATGGCTTCCAGCCATTTCTCGGAATCGATATCAGATATCGCCTCGTCGTAGGTATTGGATCCTGTACATGTTCCCTATCTCCCATGAGGAACATGTCCTTGGTGTCCTCTACTAGTATACCTAAGTATCTATCGGGAGGATGGGAGACCCTACTAGATCTACGAGGTGGAGGAGGTACTACGTGTACTGGCTCTGTATGAATAGGTTCTATAGGATCCATGACTCGTTGCTTTTCAGAGACTCTCTCTTCAAGCTCAATTTTTCTCCCACTGCCTCTATCAAGGATAAACTGGTTTTCCAGAAAGACGGCATGTCGGCTCACAAACACATTGTGATCCTCTGAGATGTAAAAATTGTTATCCTAATGACTCTTTAGGATATCCAATGAAACGAGCACTTATGGTCCTAGGCTCTAACTTGTCCGCCTGTAGTCGCTTGACGTGGGCCGGACATCCCCAAATCTTGAGATGACCAAGACTCGGCTTCTTACCATGCCATATCTCATACGGTGTGGTAGGAATAGATTTAGAGGGAACTCTATTCAATAAATAAATTGTGGATAATAAGGCATCTCCCCAAAGAAACATAGGTAGATCAGTGAAGCTCATCATGGATCGGACCATATCCAATAGAGTCCGATTCCTCCTTTCTGACACCCCGTTGAGTTGAGGTGTACCCGGAGGTGTCCATTGTGAGACTATGCCATTTTCCTTAAGATAATCCCGGAATTCCCCACTAAGGTATTCTCCTCCTCGATCTGATCGAAGAACCTTAAGGGTTTTTCCAGTCTGTTTTTCTACTTCATTTCTGAACTCTTTGAACTTTTCAAAAGACTCAGATTTGTATCTCATAAGATACACATACCCATATCGTGAATAGTCATCGGTAAAGGTAATGAAGTATGAATAACGACCCCTGGCTAGCACATCGAATGGGCCACACACATCAGTGTGTACCAGGGTAAGTATTTCAGTGGTTCTCTCCCCATGTCCTACAAAGGGTAATCTAGTCATTTTTCCTTGAAGACAGGACTCACAAACTGGATATGACTCGGAAGTCAATGGGCCAAGAAGCCCATCTTTCTCCATTTTGTTCATTCTGTCTTCTCCAATATGGCCAAGCCTGAGGTGCACAAATACTTCTGGTTTATCTCATCTCTGGATCTTTTAGATCCTATGGCACTCACTACTTGCTCAGACACATTCACAGACACATCAATATGCAAGTGATAGAGACTATCAATCATGAAACCACGTGCAACTAATTTATTTCTGAAATAAATAGAATAGCAGTCTTTGTCAAAAGTCAAAACATGACCATCCTGTGCTAAACACGAAACAGAAATCAAATTCCTGCTAGCAGCAGGGACATAATAACAGTCTCTAAGCAATAAACTAAATCCAGACGGTAATCGCAGAGGGTAGGTGCCTACAGCCACAACAGCAACTCTTGCCCCGTTGCCAACCCGAAGGGTCACTGCACCTTCCGCCAGCCTCCTACTTTCCTTTAGACCCTGCATAGTAGTGCACAAATGAGCACTAGAACCAGAATCTATAACCCAACTAGAAGTAGAAGAAACCGTAAGGTTAGTTTCAATCACGAGCAAGTCTAGCATACCTTCAGAAGGTGTGTCCTTTTTGTTCTTCAGGCTCTCGAGGTATGAAGGGCAGTTCCTTTTCCAGTGGCCGTTGACGTTGCAGTGGAAACATTTTTCTTTGTCATCAGCCCTTTTCTTATGAACTTCCTTCTTAGGCTTTTTGTCTTTCTTGTGCTTCTTTGCAGGCTTCTTTTTCTTCCAAGTAGACTTTCTCTTAGAACCAGAAGTCAGCTCAGCAGTCAGAACAGAGCCCCTTCAACCTTTCAAGGCCCCTTCAGCAGTTACCAACATATTCAACAATTCGGTCTTTGTGCATTCAATTTTATTCATATGGTAGTTTACTATAAACTGACCAAATGAATCAGGAAGGGATTGCAGGATCAGATCTATCTGCAGTTCCTTATGCATGGACATACCGAGCTTCTCAAGTTCCTCGAGGTCCTTGATCATAGTCAAACAGTGATCATGGACAGACTACCCCTCACGCATCTTTGCCTTGAAGAGTCTCTTGGACACTTCAAAGCATGCAGTGCGGCTCTGCTCACCATACAACTCTTGCAGATGAGCCAGTATTTCCCGAGCAGTCTTTATGTTCTCATGCTGGCATTGAAGTTCGTTAGTCATGGATGCCATGATGTAGCACTTGACCCTAATGTCGTCATCAGTCCACTTCTGATGCGTCTCACGCTGATCATCAGTAGGACGTGCTGGTAACCTAAGGATATCATTCTCGAGCACATACCCTATTTTCTCACAATTTAGAACAATTTTCAGGTTCCTAAGCCAGTCTTTATAGTTGGTTCCGGTCAGTCTGTTGGTCTCAAGGATTCGGGTCAAAGGGTTTGAAGCTGACATTGTGATCTATAGAGAGTAAAGATTCTAGTTAGACTTTGTACTTGAACTTAATTTGTTCTAGGGACTTTTAAAACAAATATGCTCCCACTATTTTCTCGAATCCCTTATACTCCCCTGATGGAGAAACGAAAACCCTACACGACTAGGATTTCTAGTGGGTACTGCGGTCTCACCGATTTACATGCCGCCTCACCTAACAGTTATTGGTGACATATAAATGGATGAGTGTACAACTCTTGTACAATGCTTCTCAAGCATATTGCAGTGGTACTTGGTCTCTAAGTGATGAAGACCTCACCTAACAGTTATTGGTCCCATTACTTAGTTAAGTCAGACCCACCGTATAACCGCGGAAATAAAGTCGTCATTGGGTCCTCACCTAACAGTTATTGGTGCCCAACCCCACCTTTACCCCACAACATCTCAAGTCTAATAGAGAGGTCCAGTCCCCCGATGCAACTTGCCCACTGTGTCCAGCCGAGACAAATCAACACCGAAAAGACCTTAGCAGCTCTACTACGGTGGAAGACCTATGGACTTAATATTGCATAATCAAGTCTTAGTGTTTGCAACTTGAGTTCTTCATAAGAGGTAATCGAACAATTGGCCAGGTAAGCAGGTGGGAGGCTCCCCTTACTCAGAGAATAAGGTCCTAATTAAGTAACCACCCTATAGGCTTGCCTAGATACCAATTAGATCAATTAATCTAATATGACTAACTCATGTTGGTTCACCCTCGACTGATTAGGGAGGTTTCGATTTAGGTCTCACTCGATCGCGTATTCACATCTCATGCAAATATAAGTCTACCCGCATAGACATAAGCATTAAACATCCAGGCATTTATCAAAAATAAAATTAAATGGTGATGATCATGGATCCAAGATGGGGTCATTTTACAAGCACATGCACGTCAATTGGTTTGATCGTCTTCAACTCTTGACTCGATCTTGATCCTCTAGGTCCAATTGTGATCAACTCCTTGATCTATCTTCAATCAACCCTTGATCTTGATCCGCGCATGTTGAGCTTGTTGATGTACATATCGATCAACCATCGACGTGCAACACACATCACAGTTTACATCCTAGATTGCTTTAAAAATTAAATAAAAATAAAAATAAAATTACAACCCTTTTCATGAGACACACAGGTCTCTAATACATGAATTTAAGATGCACGCAGGCATCTGAAAATTAAAATTACATGCATCACAGAACATCACAGAACATCGCAGAACATTTCAGCACATTCAAAGGGTCCATCCATGATCATCACCATACACATCACATGCATAAAAATTATTTTCAGATCTGATATTTAACTAATTATTTCATCTCATGACTTGCTGATCTTGCTAGATTTGACTCTAAATATTTGTAATCACATTATCAAAGCTTTAGAATCATTAATCTAAGCATCTAAAAATTAGTATGCAGAAAAAACAGCAAACTGAAAATTCTGCATACATAAATTTCAGCAAGCATAATCCCTTAAATTTCAGATCTAAAATGCCTTGAAAAATTTAATTCTAATCTTAATCTACATAACCATGGCTCTGATACCACTGTTAGGATCCCACATATGCCATGAAAATTCGAAATAATTTTCATGTTGCAGCGGAAAAACTATGCGGGATCCGTTCATCGCATGAACGTATTTTAAAACCATTCGTTTGTAGATAGATTAGAATTAAATTATTTTAAACCATTTTAAAATCATTAAGAAGATCAGATCTTCACCTTGTGCGGGTAGATGGTCTCCGCAAATCTGATTTACGTGGTATTTGATCAAGGCTCAGTGGAAGCCGCACACGCGTCCGGCCTCTACAGGTATCCACACGAAGTACTGACTCGATCGAAGCCTTTGGATCTCACCGGGGTGCTAGCTCCCTTGCAGAGAAGGCTATTGATGGCTGAAGTCCTCTCCTTTGAATCAACCTTTGATTGGCTTGAGAGGAGGAAGAAGAAGGATGGATTTAGGAAGAAGAAAACAAGACCCGCAGCCTTTCTCTTTTTCTTCCTTTTTGGAACCAAGATGAAGAAGGAAGAGGGCGTCCCAAGCTTTTCTTTTTCTTCTCTTGATTGTGGCTCAAAAGAGGAAGAGGGAGGAGGGTGCTCACGTTTGGAATGAGGAGAAAAACTATTTTCTTGGCCGAAATCTCATGCTCCTTTTGAAGTATTAAGGGATAAAGATGAGTTCCTATTTTTTAGGAACTCATTCTTATCGCTTTAGATGGCAAGCAAGGAGGGGCGTAGCCCCTTCCTTTTCTTCTCACGCAAGCACCAAGGGGAGGGGCGTGGGCCCCTCCCTCAAGTCCAATTAAATCCACCATTTAATCAAATTAAAGGGTGATTTAATTTGGGTTCATTTCATGAGTCCAATCCTATTCAAAATAGGATTTTTATGAACCCATTTCAATTTCCTCCTTATCCTAATCTAATTAGGATTTAATTGAACCATGACTCTATTGAACTCTTCAATCCTAATCCAATTAGGAGTAATAAAATTAATTAGATTAAATTTAAAATTAATTAGGACTTAAGAAAATCCTAATCTAATCAGGACTTGTTCAATTTTCAGCCCTAAGACAATTTGGACTTTAGAAATCCTATTCCAAATAGGATTCTAATTTAATTTGAAATCCTAATCCAATTAGGACTCCATGATTCCCACTCCAAGTAGGACTCGTGATCAAGTCCAATTAATTAAATCCAATTAATTAAATTAAATTGCAATCCGATTGCAGTTATTCCTTCTTCTAGCCACTAACTCTTAGCGGGTTTTCATTTATCAATCTAATTGATTATTTGTGATTCCTAATCACATTCAACCATTGGATCGGTCAATACCTCTAATGTGTGTGACCCCATAGGTTCCATTCTGACTGGTAGTGAGATATATTATGATCTCTATCACAATATCATTGAAAACTCCTTTTAATGGGTTGAAACAATTCCAACTCAACTCACCAGGGATTATCGACCATCGAGATGATCCCTGTGAGTCTCACCATCCACCAGTGACACCTAGCAGTATGTAGTGGCCACCCAGCAGAATAGAATGATGAACCTCTAGGTGCAGCAATCGTATGATACAGTCCTTCTACCGTGGATCCCTACAGACCGGAGGTCATGGATAACTCGTCAAACCCCGTCGTCTGTCATATGTCTAGATTTATTTGACTTGAGTTCGATAGTGAAAAACTCTTTCTCCACTTTATATTACTGCCCTGGCCAAGGTCTTAGAACTCAGTCTAATAAATCACATAGGATCACTCCTCTTCTATCAAGGTCGATAGATTCCATGTAAGTGCATACCCTACTCCTACAGTGAACTTACTGCAGCCAATCTACACTACAAGGAACCATATGGCTAGAGACCATGTATACGTGTAGTCAAACTATAATAACCTCACTGTGAGTAGCTGAAGCACCGCAGGTCAAAGGACCAGTCATACTACTGCAACATCAAGCAAGTCACTGACGAGTGGATAGACATCCAAGTGACTTCTTGTCTTGGTCACGCTCAGTACCCTTGTTCTCTAACAAGCACCTGCACTATCACTTCAGTGTCCCTACACTGTGGACTCGAGTCTCGTCCATCCATAAGGAAAGCGATCTGTGCACTGATCGGATCGATCACCGTCCTCGTGATGATCCATTGATCATGAGCATTTAGAAATTAATCACCAATGATACATGGCTCAAATTCTCAACTCTTGAGAATATGTACCATCATCTTATTAATTTTTTGGACGATTCATAGACACATAAACAATATGAATGAAAAGATGCCCATTTATTATTCGATAATAATAAAGTCAAGTACAATTTTATGTCCTAGAATTAATAATGTGTCCGCCAGATTGGCTTCTAGGGCATACATCTAACAATATGGGTCCTTGTAGTGCAGATTGGCTGCAGTAAGTTCACTGTGGGAGTAGGGTACGTACCTACATGGAATCTATCGACCTTGATAGAAGAAGAGAGATCCTATGTAATTTATTAGACTGAGTTCTAAGACCTTGGCCAGGGCAATAATGTACAGTGGAGAAAGAGTTTTCCACTATCGAACTTATGTCGAATAAATCAAGACATATGACAGACGACGGAGTTTGACGAGTTATCCATGACTCTTTAGGATATCCTATAAAACGAGCACTTATGGTCCTAGCCTCCAATTTGTCCGCCTGTAGTCGCTTGACGTGGGCCGGACATCCCCAAATCTTGATATGACCAAGACTTGGTTTCTTACCATGCCATATCTCATACGGTGTGGTAGGAACGGATTTAGAGAAAACTCTATTCAGTAGATATACTGCGGTAAGTAAGGCATCTCCCCAAAGAAACATAGGTAAATCAGTGAAGCTCATCATAGACCAGACCATATCCAATAGAGTCCGATTTCTCCTCTCTGACATCCCGTTGAGTTGAGCTGTACCCGGAGGAGTCCATTGTGAGACTATGCCATTTTCTTTGAGATAGTCCCGAAATTCCCCACTAAGGTATTCTCCTCCTCGATCTGTTCGAAGAGCCTTAAGGGATTTTTCAGTTTGTTTTTCTACTTCATTTCTGAACTCTTTGAACTTTTCAAAAGATTTAGATTTATGTTTCATAAGATACACATACCCGTACCATGAATAATCATCGGTAAAGGTAATGAAGTACGAATAACGTCCTCTGGCTAGCACATCGAATGGGCCACATACATCTGTATGTACCAGGATAAGTATTTCAGTGGTCCTCTCCCCATGTCCTACAAAGGGCAATCTAGCCATTTTTCATGAAGACCCTACTCGCAAACTGGATATGACTCGGAAGTCAATGAGCCAAGAAGCCCATCTTTATCCATTTTGTTCATTCTGTCCTCTCCAATATGGCCAAGTCTGAGGTGCCACAAATATTTTTGGTTTATCTCATCCCTGGATCTCTTGGATCCTTTGGCACTCACTTCTTGCTTAGACACATTTACAGATACATCTATATGCAAATGTTAGAGACTGTCAATCATAAAACCATGTGTGACTATTTTATTTCTGAAATAAATAGAACAGCAGTCTTTGTCAAATGTAAAAACATGACCTTCCTATGCTAGACATGAAAAAGAAATCAAATTTCTGCTAGCAGCAGGTACATAATAACAGTCTCTAAGTAATAAACTAAAACCAGACGGTAGTCGTAGAGTGTAGGTGCCCACAGCCACAGCAGCAACTTTTGCCCCGTTGCCAATCCGAAGGGTTACTGCACCTTCCGCCAGCCTTCTACTTTCCGTTAGACCCTACATGGTAGTGCACAAGTGAGCACTAGAACTATAACCCAACTAGTAGTAGAAGAAACCGTTAGATTAGTTTCAATTACGAGCAAGTCTATACCTTCTGAAGGTGTGTCAGCCTTCTTGTTCTTCAGGCTCTCTAGATATGAAGGATAGTTGCTCTTCCAGTGGCCGTCGACATTGCAGTGAAAACATTTTCCTTTGTCATTAGCCTTTTTCTTTTGAACTTCCTTCTTTGGCTTCTTGTCTTTTTTCTGCTTCTTTGCAGGCTTCTTTTTCTTCCAAGTAGACTTTCTCTTGGAACCAGAAGTCAACTCAGCAGCAAGGACATTGCCCCTTGAACCTTTCAAGGCTATTTAACAATTCAGTCTTAGTGTATTCAATCTTATTCATGTGGTAGTTTACTATAAACTGTCCAAATAAATCAGGAAGGAATTGAAGGATCAGATCTACTTGCAATTCCTTGTGCATGTTCATACCGAGCTTCTCAAGCTCCTCCAGGTCCTTGATCATAGTCAAACTGTGATCATGGACAGATTGCCCCTTGCGCATCTTTGCTTTGAAGAGCCTCTTGGACACTTCAAAACGAGCTGTGCGACTCTGCTCACCATACAACTCTTGCAGGTGTGCCAGTATGTCCCTAGCAGTCTTCATATTCTCATGCTGGCATTGGAGTTCATTGGACATGGATGCCATGATGTAGCACTTGACCCTAATGTCATCGTCTATCCACTTTTCATGCGTCACACGCTGATTAGCGGTCGGACGTGCTGGTAATGTGGGGATATCATTTTCGAGCACATAGCCTATTTTCTCGCAACTCAGAACAATTTTGAGATTTCTAAGCCAGTCTCTATAATTGGTGCCGGTCAATCGGTTGGTCTCAAGAATACGGATCAAAAGGTTTGAGGCTGACATTATGATCTGCAGAGAGTAAAGATTCTAGTTAGACTTTTGTACTTGATCCTAATCTGTTCTAGGGTCATTTTAGAACAAATGTTCCTCCCACTATTTTCACGAATTCCTCACACTCCCCTGGTAGGAAAACAAAAATCCTACGCAACTAGAATTTCTAGTGGGTACTACGGTCCCACCGATTTACATGCCACCTCACCTAATAGTTATTAGTGATACATAAATGGATGAGTGTACAACTCTTGTACAATGTTTCTCAAGCATGTTGCTATTAGATGTATGCCCTAGAAGCCAATCTGGCGGACACATTATTAATTCTAGAACATAAATTTGTACTTGACTTTATTATTATTGAATAATAAATAGGCATTCTTTTCATTCATATTGTTTATGTGTCTATGAATCGTCCAAGAAATTAATAAGATGATGATACATATTCTCAAGAGTTGAGAATTTGAGCCATGTATCATTGGTGATTAATTTTTAAATGCTCATGATCAATGGATCATCATGAGGACGGTGATCGATCCGATCAGTGCACAGATCGCTTTCCTTATGGATGGACGAGACTCGAGTCCATAGTGTAGGAACACTGAAGTGATAGTGCAGGTGCTTGTTAGAGAACAAGGGTACTGAGCGTGACCAAGATAAGAAGTCACTTGGATGTCTATCCACTCGTCAGTGACTTACTTGATGTTGCAGTAATATGACTGGTCCTTTGACCTGCAATGCTTCGGCTGCTCACAGTGAGGTTATTGTAGTTTTACTACACATACACATAGTCTCTAGTCATATGGGTCCTTGTAGTGTAGATTGGCTGCAGTAAGTTCACTATAGAAGTAGGGTACGTACCTACATGGAATCTATCGATCTTGATAGAAGAGGAGAGATCCTATGTGATTTATTAGACTGAGTTCTAAAACCTTAGCCAGGGCAATAATATACAGTGGAGAAAGAGTTTTCCACTATCGAATTCAAGTCGAATAAATCAAGACCTATGACAGACGATGGGGTTTGACGAGTTATCCATGACCTCCGGTCTGTAGGGATCCACGATAGAAGGACTGTATCATACGATAACTGCACCTAGAGGTTCATCATTCTATTCTGCTGGGTGGCCACTACATACTGCTAGGTGTCACTGGTGGATGGTGAGACTCACAGGGATCATCTTGATGGTCGATAATCCCTGGTGAGTTGAGTTGAAATTGTTTCAACTCATTGAAAGAAGTTTTCAATGATATTGTGATAGAGATCACAATATATCTCACTACCAGTCAGAATAGAATCTATGGGGTCACACACATTAGAGGTATTGACCGATCCGATGGTTGAATGTGATTAGGAATCACAAATAATCAATTAGATTGATAAATGGTTAACCGCTAAGAGTTAGTGGTTAGAAGAAGGAATAATTGCAATCGGATTGCAATTTAATTTAATTAATTGGACTTGATCACGAGTCCTACTTGGAGTAGGATTCATGGAGTCCTAATTGGATTAGAATTTCAAATTAAATTAGAGTCCTACTTGGAGTAGAATTTCTAAAGCCCTAATTGGCTTAGGGCTGAAATTTAATTAAATCCTAATTAGATTAGGATTATTTTAAGTCCTAATTAATTATAATATTAATCTAATTAATTTCATGACTCCTAATTGGATTAGGATTGAAGAGTTCAATAGAGTCATGGTTCAATTAAATCCTAATTAGATTGGGATTTGGAGGAAATTTAAATGGGTTCACATAGATCCTATTTTGAATGGGATTAGACCCATGCATTAGACCCAAACCATCTTACCATTTAATTTGATTAAGTAGTTAATTAAAGGGGTTATAAGGGAGGGGCGTAGGCCCCTTGATTCCTTGTGTGAGAAGAAAAAAAGGAGGGGCATAAGCCCCTCCTTGCTGCCGAACTAAAAGGATAAGGGTGAGCTCCTAAAAAATAGGAGCTCATCCTTATCCCATGGGAAGATAAAAAGAGGAGGGGTTCGACCCCTCCTCTCATGAGTTCTTCTGGGGATCTCGGCAGCAACTCTTCTCCTTTCATTCCTCCTTCCAGCCGCAAGAGAAAAGGGAGAAAAAGAAATCAAGGCTTGGCCTTCTTCTTCCTCTTTCTTGGATCCAGCGCAGGAGAAAAAGAAAAAGCTGAAAAGGGCTTGTTACTTCTTCCTTTGATCCATCATTCTTCTTCCTCCTTCCTTAGGCATCCAAGAGTTGAATGATAGGGAGGATATCAGCCATCTAAATCCATCTCGGCAAGGGACCTAGCACCCCGAGGAGATCCAAAGGCTTCGATCGACTCATTGCTTCGTGTGGATACCCGTAGAGGCCGGACGCGTGTGCGGCTTCTACCGAGCCTTGATCAAATACCATGTAAATCAGATTTACGGAGATCATCTATCCGCACAAGGTGAAGATCTGATCTTCATAATAATTTTAAAATAGTTTAAAATAATTTAATTCTAATCTATCTACAAACGAAAGGTTTTAAAATACGTTCATGCAATGAACGGATCCCACATATATTTTTCCGCTGCAATCTGAAAATTATTTCAAAATTTTCAAGGCATATGTGGGACCCTAATAGTTGCAGTGCTACTTGGTCTCTAAGTCATGAAGACCTCACCTAACAGTTATTGGTCCCCCTCCTTAGTTAAGTCAGACCCACCGTATAACCGTAGAAATAAAGTTGTCATTGGGTCCTCACCTAACAGTTATTGGTACCCAACCCCATCTTTATCCCTACAACATCACATGTCTATAGAGAGGTCTAGCCCTCCGATGCAACTTGCCCACTGTGTCCAGCCGAGACAAGTCAACATCAGAAAGACCTTAGCAACTCTACTACGGTGGAAGACCTATGGACTTAATATCGGTTAATCAAGTCTTAGTGTTTGCAACTTGAGCTCTTCATAAGAAGTAATCGAACAATTGGCCAGGTAAGCAGGTGGGAGGCTCCCCTTACTCAGAGAGTAAGGTCCTAATTAAGTAACCACCTTTCATGCTTTCCTAGACACCAATTAAATCAATTAATCTAATATGACTCACTCATGTTGGTTCACTCTCGATTTGATTGAGGAGGTTTTGGTTTAGGTCTCATTGGGTTTGTTACATCACATGTAAACCTATCTACCCCGCTTTCATTCACATCACATGCAAATGGTACAACGCAGGCAGTTATAATCGCAGCAATAAATAAAGCTAAACTTTAAATAGGTGATGATCATGGATTCTAATTAGGTCATATTACAAGCACATGCACGTCAATCGATCAACTGGTCTTCAACTCTTGAATTGTTTCCAAGCCTCCTTGATTCGATCCTTGATCAACTCTTGATCCAATCACCATCAACCGCTCAGATCGCCGTTCATCTCATGCACTGTCTTCGACTTGATCGTTGACATACATCACATCACAGAAATACAACCAGATATAAAATAAAAATAATAATAAATTACATTTCCTTTTAGTAGGCACGCAGGCCTCTCAAAACATCAAATAAGATACATGCAAGCATATGAAAAATTACATGACATTACATATCACATCGCAGGTCATTACATTTGATACCAAAAAGGTTTGAATCCTATGATCATCACCACATGCAGCAATTATACTTTTCAGATTTGAAACTTAATTGATTATGTTATGACTTAGGTTGCTGATCATGCTAATCATGATTCTAAACTTTGTAATTCCATTAACAATGCAATTAGAATCATCAATTTATCACATAAAGATCAGCATGTAAAAATCAGCAACCCTGAAAAATCTGCATGCAGAAATTTTTCAGCATGCATAACCTTTTAAATTTCAAATCTATCAAGCCTGTTTATAATTAATTCTAACCTTAATATACGAGGCCTAGACTCTGATACCACTGTTAGAACCTGCCCATGCCGTAGAAAATTTTAAAAAATTCAGATGGCAGCGGAATAGGCATAAGCGGGATCATTCGTTCATCCTATGAACGTTGTTCAATAACCGTTCTTAGATAGATTAAAATTAAAAACTTTTAATCTAATTATAAAGATCAGATCTTCACCTTGTGCGGGTAGATGATCACCGTAAACTGAAGTTCGTGGTTTAGGATGAAGGTGTTGGAAACCCGCCCATGCCGCTGATATTTCAAAAATTTCAGATGGCAGCGGAAGGGGCATGTGCGGGATCGACGTTCATCGCATGAACGTTGTTTCATGAACCGTTCGTAGTTGGGCAAGGATTAAAAACTTTTAAACACATTAGAAGATCAGATCTTCACCTTATGCGGGTAGATGATCACCGCAAATCTGAGTTCGTGGTTTAGGAAGAGGGTTCGCTTGAAGCCGTTCAAGTGTCTGGCCTCTACGGGTATCCACACGAAGCAGAGATCCGATCAAAGCTCTCTAGTCTTCCCGGGGTGCTAGCTCCCTTGCAAAGACTTCTTTTGATGGCTGATTTCCTCTCTTTCAATCAACCCTTGATTGTGCTTGAGAGGAGGAAGAAGAAAGGGGATCTTGAAGAAGAACCAAAGCCCCTACTGCAGCCTTTCTTTTTCCTGCGTTGGATGAAGGAAGGGAAGGGGAGGAGGCCGCCAAGGCTTCTTCTTTTCTTCCCTTTGCTTGCGGCTAAAACAAGGAGAGGGGAGAGGGTGGCTACGGCTGCAAGGAGGGGAGAAGAATCACCTAGGGCGCCGGCCCCTTTGCCCTCCTTTTATAACCATCTAGGGCTCCTACAAGTTAGGAGCCCTTGATGTATTACCAAGAGGGGCGCCGGCCCCTCTTGTTGCCGCACCAAAGGATCAAAGGAGGAGGGGCGTGAGCCCCTCCTTCATGGTTGCCCTAATCCTTATTAAGTAAGGATTGGGATGCCCTAATGTGGTCAAGCCCTAATCCAATTAGGCTTAGCCCAAGGGTGAACCAATTTGGATCCAATCTAGGTAAGTCCTAATCCAATTAGAACTTAAATCAATTTTGACTCAATTGAACTCTTCAATCCTAATCCAATTAGGAGTCTTATTGATTCATTAGATTAATAATTAATTGTGACTTAAGAAACCCTAATCCAAATTAGGACATATTTAATTTTAGTCCTAATCCAATTAGGACTCTATTTGAATCCGAAGTCCTAAACCAATTAGGATTTCTAGGAATCTTATTCTAAGTAGGAATCCAAAGATGAATTCAAAATCCTAATCTAATTAGGATTGTAGAAATCCTACTCCAAGTAGGAATCCCAGTCCTACTCCAACTAGGATTCCCAGTCCTAATCCAATTAGGACTCTAGGAATCCTACTCGAAGTAGGACTCTTGTTTCAAGTCCAATTAATTAACTCCCATTGTTCCTTCTTCAACTTATTTATCAATCGAATTGATTACTCGTGATTCATAGTCACTTTTCAACCATCGGATCGGTCAATACTTCTAGTGTGTGTGACCCCATAGGTTCTATTCTGACTGGTAGTGAGATATATTGCGATCTCTATCACAATATCATTGAAAATTTCTTTCAATGGGTTGGAACGATTCCAACTCTACTCATTAGGGTTTATCGATCATCGAGATAATCCCTGTGAGTCCCACCATCCACCATTGACACCTAGCAGCATGTAGTGGCTACCCAGTAGAATAGAATGATGAACCTCTAGGTGCAGTTATCATGTGATACAGTCCTACTATCGTGGATCCCTACAGGACGGAGGTCATGGACAACTCGTCAAACCCCATCGTCTGTCATATGTGAAGATTTTTTTGGACTTAAGTTCGAGAGTGGAAAACTCTTTCTCCACTATGCATACTGCCTCGGCCGAGGTCTTACGAACTCAGTCTTATAAATCACATAGGATCTCTCCTTATCTATCAAGGTCGATAGATTCCTTATAGGTGCATACCCTACTCCTACAGTGAACTTACTGCAGCCAATCTACACTTCATGGACCCATATGGATAGAGACCATGTATGTGTGCAGTCAAACTACAATAACCTCACTGTGAGTAGCCGAAGCACCGCAGGTCAAAGGACCAGTCACACTACTGCAACATCAAGCAAGTCACTGACGAGTGGATAGACATCCAAGTGACTTCTTGTATTGGTCACGCTCAGTACCCTTGTTCTTAACAAGCACCTGCACTATTACTTCAGTGTCGCCACACTGTGGACTCGAGTCTCGTCCATCCATAAGAAAAGTAATCTGTGCACTGATCTCATCGGATCGATCACCGTCCTCGTGATGATCCATCGATCAGGAGCGTTCAGAAATCAATCACTAATGATACATGGCTCAAATTCTCAACTCTTGAGAATATGCATCATCATCTTATTAATTCCTTGGACGATTCATAGACACAATAATAATATGAATGAAAAAGATGCCTTTCATTTATTCAATAATAATAAAGTCAAGTACAAATTATGTCCTAGAATTAATAATGTGTCCGCCAAAATTGGCTTCTAGGGCATACATCTAACAATCTCCCACTTGCACTAAAGCCAATCAGTCATATATCTTAGTCCCATCTTCTCAAGGTGGGCTTCAGTTTTTTGCTGACTTAGCTGTTTAGTGAACGAGTCTGCCATGTTATCCGCGGAGTCTACTCTCTGCACTTCGACATACTTCTTCTCAACATAGTCGCGTATGAGATGGAAGCGCCGCTCTATATGCTTGGACTTCTAATGAGACCTTGGCTCCTTAGCAAGAGCTATGGCGCCATTATTATCGCAGTAGAGTGTTATGGCATCTGATGACAGTACATCCAATTCCGCAATGAATTTCTTGAACCATAAGCCTTCCTTAGCAGCTTCAGAGGCGGCGATGTATTCAGCTTCCATAGTAGAATCAGCAATGATCGGTTGTTTAGAACTCTTCCAATTTACCGTACCACCATTGCACAAGAACACATATCCAGATGTTGACTTCCTATCATCGACATCAGTCATGAAGTCTGAATCTGTGTATCCTTCTACCTTTAACTCTGATGATCCTCCAAAGACTAAGAATAAATCTTTAGTTCTTCTCAAGTACTTAAGAATATTCTTCACAGCTGTCCAGTGTTCTTCACCTGGATTCGACTGATATCTGCTTGTGACACTCACAGCAAAAGCTATATCAGGTCGTGTACATAGCATGGCATACATGAGGCTCCCTATTGCCGATGCATAAGGGATCTTGCTCATGCGTTGAATCTCTTCAGATGTGTTGGGGCACATCTTCTTGGAGAGATAAATTCCATGTCTTAGGGGTAAGAGACCCCTTTTAGAGTTTTCCATGCTGAACCTTTTCAGCACTTCCTCTATGTACATTTTCTGTGATAGGCCAAGCATCCTTTTAGATCTATCTCTATAGACCTTTATTTCTAAAATATAGGATGCTTCCCCAAGGTCTTTCATGGAGAACTCTTTTGACAACCAGACCTTGACCGAGGTTAGCATGGGAATATCATTCCCTATCAGGAGGATGTCGTCCACGTACAGTACGAGAAATACGACAGCGCTCCCACTAACCTTTTTGTAAACACACGGTTCCTCTTCGTTTTTGATGAAATCAAACGTTTTGATTGCGTCATCGAAACGAGTGTTCCAACTTCGAGATGCTTGTTTTAGTCCATAAATGGACCTTTGCAGCTTGCAGACCTTGTGATCTCCATCACTGGAAGTGAAACCCAGAGGCTGTTCCATATAGATATCTTCATCAAGATATCCATTCAGGAAAGCAGTTTTCACATCCATCTGTCAGATTTCATAATCATGAAATGCTGCAATGGCAAGCAATGTTCGGATGGATTTCAGCATGGCTACAGGTGAAAAGGTCTCCTGATAGTCAATGCCTTCGCGTTGACTATACCCATTCGCCACAAGCCTTGCCTTATAGGTATCTACCTCTCCATCCGAACCTATTTTCCTTTTGTAGATTCATTTACATCCAATAGGTACAATACCTTCTGGTGGATCTACTAAGGTCCAGACTTGGTTGGAATGCATGGAGTCTAACTCTGACTTTATGGCTTCCAGCCATTTCTTGGAATCGATATCAGATATCGCCTCGTTGTAGGTTTTGGGATCTTGTATATGATCCCTATCTCCCACTAGGAATATTTCCTCGGTATCCTCTTCTAGTATACCTAAGTATCTATCGGGAGGATGGGAGACCCTACTAGATCTACGAGGTGGTCGAAGGACATCGTGTACTGGCTCTGTATGAATGGGTTCGATAGGATCCATGACTCGTTGCTTATCAGAGACTTTCTCTTCAAGCTCAATTTTCCTCCCACTGCCTCTGTCAAGGATAAACTGATTTTCCAAGAAGATGGCATGACGGCTCACAAACACATTGTGATCCTCTGAGATGTAAAAATTGTATCCTAATGACTCTTTAGGATATCCTATAAAACGAGCACTTATAGTCCTAGCCTCTAACTTGTCTGCCTGTAGTCTCTTGACGTGGGCCGGACATCCCCAAATCTTGAGATGACCAAGACTTGGTTTCTTCCCATGCCATATCTCATATGGTGTGGTAGGAACGGATTTAGAGGAAACTCTATTCAGTAAATAAATCGCTGTGAGTAAGGCATCTCCCCAAAGGAACATAGGTAAATCAGTGAAGCTCATCATGGACCTGACCATATCCAATAGGGTCCGATTCCTCCTCTCTGACACCCCGTTGAGTTGAGGTATACCCGGAGGTGTCCACTGTGAGACTATGCCATTTTCCTTGAGATAGTCCCGGAATTCCCCACTAAGGTATTCTCCTCCTCAATCTGATCGAAGAGCCTTAAGAGGTTTTCCAGTTTATTTTTCTACTTCATTCTTGAACTCTTTGAACTTTTCAAAAGATTCAGACTTGTGTCTCATAAGATACACATACCCATACCGTGAATAATCATCGGTAAAGGTAATGAAGTACGAATAACGTCCCCTGGCTGTTAGATGTATGCCCTAGAAGCCAATCTGGCGGACACATTATTACTTCTAGGACATAAATTTGTACTTGACTTTATTATTATTGAATAATAAATGGGCATCTTTTTCATTCATATTTTTTATGTATCTATGAATCGTCCAAGAAATTAATAAGATGATGATACATATTCTCAAGAGTTGAGAATTTGAGCCATGTATCATTGGTGATTAATTTCTAAATGCTCCTGATCAATGGATCATCACGAGGACGGTGATCGATCCGATCAGTGCACAGATCACTTTTCTTCTGGATGGACGAGACTCGAGTCCACAGTGTAGGGACACTGAAGTGATAGTGCAGGTGCTTGTTAGAGAACAAGGGTACTGAGCGTGACCAAGACAAGAAGTCACTTGGATGTCTATCCACTCGTCAGTGACTTGCTTGATGTTGCAGTAGTATGACTGGTCCTTTGACCTGCGGTGCTTCAGCTACTCACAGTGAGGTTATTGTAGTTTGACTACACGTATACATGGTCTCTAGCCATATGGGTCCTTGTAGTGTAGATTGGCTGCAGTAAGTTCACTGTAGGAGTAGGGTATGCACTTACATGGAATCTATCGACCTTGATAGAAGAGGAGTGATCCTATGTGATTTGTTAGACTGAGTTCTAAGACCTTGGCCAGGGCAGAAATATAAAGTGGAGAAAGAGTTTTTCACTATCGAACTCAAGTCAAATAAATCTAGACATATGACAGACGACGGAGTTTGACGAGTTTTCCATGACCTCCGATCTGTAGGGATCCACGATAGAAGGACTGTATCATACGATTGCTGCACCTAGAGGTTCATCATTCTATTCTGCTGGGTGGCCACTACATACTGCTAGGTGTCACTGGTGGATGGTGAGACTCACAGGGATCATCTCGATGGTCGATAATCCCTGGTGAGTTGAGTTGGAATTGTTTCAACCCATTGAAAGGAGTTTTCAATGATATTGTGATAGAGATCATAATATATCTCACTACCAGTCAGAATGGAACCTATGGGGTCACACACATTAGAGGTATTGACCGATCCAATGGTTGAATGTGATTAGGAATCACAAATAATCAATTAGATTGATAAATGAAAACCCGCTAAGAGTTAGTGGCTAGAAGAAGGAACAATTGCAATCGAATTGCAATTTAATTTAATTAATTGGATTTAATTAATTGGACTTGATCATGAGTCCTACTTGGAGTGGGAATCATGGAGTCCTATCTGCAAGGGAGCTAGCACCCCGGTGAGATCCAAAGGCTTCGATCGAGTCAGTACTTCGTGTGGATACCTGTAGAGGCCGGACGCGTGTGCGGCTTCCACTGAGCCTTGATCAAATACCACGTAAATCAGATTTGCGGAGACCATCTACCTGCACAAGGTGAAGATCTGATCTTCTTAATGATTTTAAAATAGTTTAAAATAATTTAATTCTAATCTATCTACAAACGAAAGGTTTTAAAACACGTTCATGCGATGAACAGATCCCGCATATGTTTTTCCGCTGCAATCTGAAAATTATTTCGAAATTTTCATGGCATATGAGGGATGCTAACAGTGGTATCAGAGCCATGGTTATGTAGATTAAGATTAGAATTAAATTTTTCAAGGCATTTTAGATCTGAAATTTAAGGGATTAGGCTTGCTGAAATTTATGTATGCAGAATTTTCAGCTTGCTGATTTTTCTGCATACTAATTTTTAGATGCTTAGATTAATGATTCTAAAGCTTTGATAATGTGATTACAAATATGTAGAGTCAAATCTAGCATGATCAGCAAGTCATGAGATGGAATAATCAATTAAATTACAGATCTAAAAATAATTTTTATGCATGTGATGCGTATGGTGATGATCATGGATGGACCCTTTGAATGTGCTGAAATGTTCTGCGATGTTCTGTGATGTTCTGTGATGCATGTAATTTTAATTTTTAGATGCCTGCGTGCATCTTAAATTTATGTATTAGAGATCTGCATGTCTCAATGAAAAGGGTTGTAATTTTATTTTTATTTTTATTTAATTTTTAAAGCAATCTGGGATGTAATCTGTGATGTGTGTTGCACGTCGATGGTTGATCGATATGTACATCAACAAGCTCAACATGCACGGATCAAGATCAAGGGTTGATTGAAGATGGATCAAGGAGTTGATCACAATTGGACCTAGAGGATCAAGATCGAGTCAAGAGTTGAAGACGATCAAACCAATTGACGTGCATGTGCTTCTAAAATGACCCCATCTTGGATCCATGATCATCACCATTTAATTTTATTTTTGATAAATGCCTGGATGTTTAATGCTTATGATTATGCGGGTAGACTTATATTTGCATGAGATGTGAATACGCGATCGAGTGAGACCTAAATCGAAACCTCCCTAATCAGTCGAGGGTGAACCAACATGAGTTAGTCATATTAGATTAATTGATCTAATTGGTATCTAGGCAAGCCTATAAGGTGGTTACTTAATTAGGACCTTACTCTCTGAGTAAGGAGAGCCTCCCACCTGCTTACCTGGCCAATTGTTCGATTACCTCTTATGAAGAACTCAAGTTGCAAACACTAAGACTTGATTATGCAATATTAAGTCCATAGGTCTTCCACCATAGTAGAGTTGCTAAGGTCTTTCCAGCGTTGATTTGTCTCGGCTGGACACAGTGGGCAAGTTGCATCGGGGGACTGGACCTCTCTATTAGACATGAGATGTTGTGGGGTAAAGGTGGGGTTGGGCACCAATAACTGTTAGGTGAGGACCCAATGACGACTTTATTTCCGCGGTTATACGGTGGGTCTGACTTAACTAAGTAATGGGACCAATAACTGTTAGGTGAGGTCTTCATCACTTAGAGACCAAGTAACACTGCAATATGCTTGAGAAGCATTGTACAAGAGTTGTACACTCATCCATTTATATGTCACCAATAACTGTTAGGTGAGGCGGCATGTAAATCGGTGAGACCGCAGTACCCACTAGAAATCCTAATCGCGTAGGGTTTTCGTTTCTCCATCAGGGGAGTATGAGGGATTCGAGAAAATAGTGGGAGCATATTTGTTTTAAAAGTTCCTAGAACAAATTAAGTTCAAGTACAAAGTCTAACTAGAATCTTTACTCTCTACAGATCACAATGTCAGCTTCAAACCCTTTGACCCGAATCCTTGAGACCAACAGACTGACCGGAACCAACTATAAAGACTGGCTTAGGAACCTGAAAATTGTTCTGAATTGTGAGAAAATAGGGTATGTGCTCGAGAATGATATCCCTAGGCTACCAGCACGTCCTACTGATGATCAGCGTGAGACGCATCAGAAGTGGACTGATGACGACATTAGGGTCAAGTGCTACATCATGGCATCCATGACTAACGAACTTCAATGCCAGCATGAGAACATAAAGACTGCTAGAAAAATACTGGCTCATCTGCAAGAGTTGTATGGTGAGCAGAGCCGCACTGCACGCTTTGAAGTGTCCAAGAGGCTCTTCAAGGCAAAGATGCGTGAGGGGCAGTCTGTCCACGATCACTGTTTGACTATGATCAAGGACCTCGAGGAACTTGAGAAGCTCGGTATGTCCATGCATAAGGAACTGCAGATAGATCTGATCCTGCAATCCCTTCCTAATTCATTTGGTCAGTTTATAGTAAACTACCATATGAATAAAATTGAATGCACAAAGACCGAATTGTTGAATATGTTGGTAACTGTTGAAGGGGCCTTGAAAGGTTCAAGGGGCTCTGTTCTGGCTGCTGAGCTGACTTCTGTTTCCAAGAGAAAGTCTACTTGGAAGAATGAGAAGCCTGTAAAGAAGCACAAGAAAGACAAAAGCCTAAGAAGGAAGTTCATAAGAAAAAGGCTGATGACAAAGGAAAATGTTTCCACTGCAACGTCAACGGCCACTGGAAAAGGAACTGCCCTTCATACCTCGAGAGCCTGAAGAACAAAAAGGACACACCTTCTGAAGGTATGTTAGACTTGCTCGTAATTGAAACTAACCTTACGGTTTCTTCTACTTCTAGTTGGGTTATAGATTCTGGTTCTAGTGCTCATCTGTGCACTACTACGCAGGGTCTAAAGGAAAGTAGGAGGCTGGCGGAAGGTGCAGTGACCCTTCGGGTTGGCAACGGGGCAAAAGTTGCTGCTGTAGCTGTGGGCACCTATCCTCTGCGATTACCGTCTGGATTTAGTTTATTGCTTAGAGACTGTTATTATGTCCCTGCTGCTAGCAGAAATTTGATTTCTGTTTCGTGTTTAGCACAGGATGGTCATGTTTTGACTTTTGACAAAGACTGTTGTTCTATTTATTTCAGAAATAAATTAGTTGCACGTGGTTTCATGATTGACAGTCTCTATCACTTGCATATTGATGTGTCTGTGAATGTGTCTGAGCAAGTAGTGGATGCCATAGGATCTAAAAGATCGAGAGATGAGATAAACCAGAAGTATTTGTGGCACCTCAGGCTTGGCCATATTGGAGAGGACAGAATGAACAAATTGGAGAAAGATGGGCTTCTCGGCCCATTGACTTTTGAGTCATATCCAGTTTGTGAGTCCTGTCTTCAAGAAAAAATGGCTAGGTTACCCTTTGTAGGACATGGGGAGAGGACCACTGAAATACTTACCCTGGTACACACTGATGTGTGTGGCCCATTCGATGTGTTAGCCAGGGGTCGTTATTCATACTTCATTACCTTTACCGATGACTATTCACGATATGGGTATGTGTATCTTCTGAGATACAAATCTGAGTCTTTTGAAAAGTTCAAAGAGTTCAGAAATGAAGTAGAAAAACAGACTGGAAAAACCCTTAAGGTTCTTCGATCAGATTGAGGAGGAGAATACCTTAGTGGGGAATTCCGGGATTATCTCAAGGAAAATGGCATAGTCTCACAATGGACACCTCCGGGTACACCTCAACTCAACGGGGTGTCAGAAAGGAGGAATCGGACTCTATTGGATATGGTCCGATCCATGATGAGCTTCACTGATCTACCTATGTTTCTTTGGGGAGATGCCTTATTATCCGCAATTTATTTATTGAATAGAGTTCCCTCTAAATCCGTTCCTACCACACCGTATGAGATATGGCATGGTAAGAAGCCGAGTCTTGGTCATCTCAAGATTTGGGGATGTCCGGCCCACGTCAAGCGACTACAGGCGGACAAGTTAGAGCCTAGGACCATAAGTGCTCGTTTCATTGGATATCCTAAAGAGTCATTAGGATACAATTTTTACATCTCAGAGGATCACAATGTGTTTGTGAGCCGACATGCCGTCTTTCTGGAAAAACAGTTTATCCTTGATAAAGGCAGTGGGAGAAAAATTGAGCTTGAAGAGAGAGTCTCTGAAAAGCAACGAGTCATGGATCCTATAGAACCTATTCATACAGAGCCAGTACACGTAGTACCTCCTCCACCTCGTAGATCTAGTAGGGTCTCCCATCCTCCCGATAGATACTTAGGTATACTAGTAGAGGACACCGAGGAAATGTTCCTCGTGGGAGATAGGGAACATGTACAGGATCCCAATACCTACGACGAGGCGATATCTGATATCGATTCCGAGAAATGGCTGGAAGCCATGAAGTCAGAGATAGACTTCATGTATTCCAACCAAGTCTGGACCTTAGTAGATCCACCAGAAGGTATAGTACCTATTGGATGTAAATGGATCTATAAAAGGAAGATAGGTTCGGATGGAAAGGTAGAGACCTATAAGGCAAGGCTAGTAGCGAAAGGGTATAGTCAGCGCGAAGGCATTGACTATCAGGAGACCTTTTCACCTATAGCCATGCTGAAATCCATTCGAACATTGCTTGCCATTGCAGCATTTCATGATTATGAAATATGGCAGATGGATGTGAAAACTGCTTTCCTGAATGGATATCTTGATGAAAATATCTATATGGAGCAGCCTTTGGGTTTCACTTCCAGTGATGGTGATCACCAGGTCTGCAAGCTGCAAAGGTCCATCTATGGACTAAAGCAAGCATCTCGGAGTTGGAACACTCGTTTTAATGATGCGATCAAATCGTTTGAGTTCATCAAGAACGAAGAGGAACCGTGTGTTTACAAGAAGGTTAGTGGGAGTGCTGTCGTGTTCCTCGTACTGTACGTGGATGACATCCTCCTGATAGGAAATGATATTCCTATGCTAACCTCGGTCAAGGTCTGGGCATCAAAAGAGTTCTCCATGAAAGACCTTGGGGAAGCATCCTACATTTTGGGGATAAAGGTCTATAGGGATAGATCTAAAAGGATGCTTGGCCTATCACAAAAGATGTACATAGAGGAGGTACTGAAGAGGTTCAGTATGGAAAACTCCAAGAGGGGTCTATTACCCCTTAGGCATGGGATTCATCTCTCCAAAAAGATGTGCCCCAACACATCTGAAGAGATTCAACGCATGAGCAGGATTCCTTATGCTTCTGCAATAGGAAGCCTCATGTATGCCATGCTGTGTACACGACCTGATATAGCCCTTGCTGTGAGTGTCACTAGCAGATATCAGTCGAATCCAGGTGAAGAGCACTGGACAGCTGTGAAGAACATTCTTAAGTACTTAAGAAGAACTAAAGATTTGTTCTTGGTCTTTGGAGGAGCATCGGAGTTAAAGGTAGAAGGATACACAGATTCAGACTTTATGACTGATATTGATGATAGAAAGTCTACATCTGGATATGTGTTCTTGTGCAATGGTGGTACGGTAAATTGGAAGAGTTCCAAACAACCGATCATTGCTGATTCTACCATGGAAGCTGAGTATATCGCCGCCTCTGAAGCTGCAAAGGAAGCCTTCTGGTTCAACAAATTCATTGCAGAGCTAGATGTAATGCCATCGGATGCCATCACACTCTACTGCGATAATAATGGCGCCATAGCTCTTGCTAAGGAGCCAAGGTCTCATCAGAAGTCCAAGCACATAGAGCGGCGCTTTTACCTCATACGCGAATACCTCGAGAAGAAATATGTCGAGGTGCAGAGAGTAGACTCCGCGGACAACGTGGCAGACCCGCTCACTAAGCAGTTAAATCAGCAGAAGACAGAAGCCCACCTTGAGAAGATGGGACTTAGATATATGTCTAATTGGCTTTAGTACAAGTGGGAGATTGTTAGATGTATGCCCTAGAAGCCAATCTGGCGGACACATTATTACTTCTAGGACATAAATTTGTACTTGACTTTATTATTATTGAATAATAAATGGGCATCTTTTTCATTCATATTTTTTATGTGTCTATGAATCGTCCAAGAAATTAATAAGATGATGATACATATTCTCAAGAGTTGAGAATTTGAGCCATGTATCATTGGTGATTAATTTCTAAATGCTCCTGATCAATGGATCATCACGAGGACGGTGATCGATCCGATCAGTGCACAGATCACTTTTCTTCTGGATGGACGAGACTCGAGTCCACAGTGTAGGGACACTGAAGTGATAGTGCAGGTGCTTGTTAGAGAACAAGGGTACTGAGCGTGACCAAGACAAGAAGTCACTTGGATGTCTATCCACTCGTCAGTGACTTGCTTGATGTTGCAGTAGTATGACTGGTCCTTTGACCTGCGGTGCTTCGGCTACTCACAGTGAGGTTATTGTAGTTTGACTACACGTATACATGGTCTCTAGCCATATGGGTCCTTGTAGTGTAGATTGGCTGCAGTAAGTTCACTGTAGGAGTAGGGTATGCACTTACATGGAATCTATCGACCTTGATAGAAGAGGAGTGATCCTATGTGATTTGTTAGACTGAGTTCTAAGACCTTGGCCAGGGCAGAAATATAAAGTGGAGAAAGAGTTTTTCACTATCGAACTCAAGTCAAATAAATCTAGACATATGACAGACGACGGGGTTTGACGAGTTTTCCATGACCTCCGATCTGTAGGGATCCACGATAGAAGGACTGTATCATACGATTGCTGCACCTAGAGGTTCATTATTCTATTCTGCTGGGTGGCCACTACATACTGCTAGGTGTCACTGGTGGATGGTGAGACTCACAGGGATCATCTCGATGGTCGATAATCCCTGGTGAGTTGAGTTGGAATTGTTTCAACCCATTGAAAGGAGTTTTCAATGATATTGTGATAGAGATTATAATATATCTCACTACCAGTCAGAATGGAACCTATGGGGTCACACACATTAGAGGTATTGACCGATCCAATGGTTGAATGTGATTAGGAATCACAAATAATCAATTAGATTGATAAATGAAAACCCGCTAAGAGTTAGTGGCTAGAAGAAGGAACAATTGCAATCGAATTGCAATTTAATTTAATTAATTGGATTTAATTAATTGGACTTGATCATGAGTCCTACTTAGAGTGGGAATCATGGAGTTCTAATTGGATTAGGATTTCAAATTAAATTAGAATCCTATTTGGAATAGGATTTCTAAAGTCCAAATTGTCTTAGGGCTGAAAATTGAACAAGTCCTGATTAGATTAGGATTTTCTTAAGTCCTAATTAATTTTAATTTTAATCTAATTAATTTCATGACTCCTAATTGGATTAGGATTGAAGAGTTCAATAGAGTCATGGCTCAATTAAATTCTAATTGGATTAGGAATTGGAGGAAATTGAAATGGGTTCACAAAAATCCTATTTTGACTAGGATTGGACTCAAACAATGGACCCAAATTAAAACCCCCTTTAATTTATTTAAATAGCAGATTTAAATGAACTTGAGGGAGGGGCCCACGCCCCTCCCCTTGTGGTGTGCGTGGGAGAAAGAGGAGGGGCGCACGCCCCTCCTTGTTAGCCAAAAAGAAGAGATAAAGATGAGTTCCTAAAAAATAGGAACTCATCCTTATCTCTTAACTAATTAAAAGGGAGCATGGAATTTCGAAAAAGATGGATGTTTTTCTCCTCATTCCAGCCGTGAGCACCCTCCTCCATCTTCCTCCTTTGAGCCACAATCAAGAGAAGAAAAAGAAAAGCCTAAGACGCCCTCTTCCTTCTTCATCTTGGTTCCAAAAGGAAGAAAAAGAAAAAGGCTGCAGGGCTTTGTTCTTGTTCCTTTGGTTCTTCCTTCTTCTTCCTCCTCTCAAGCCAATCAAAGGTTGATTCAAAGGAGAGGACTTCAGCCATCCATAGCCATCTCTGCAAGGGAGCTAGCACCCCGGTGAGATCCAAAGGCTTCGATCGAGTCAGTACTTCGTGTGGATACTTGTAGAGTCCGGACGCGTGTGCGGCTTCCACTGAGCCTTGATCAAATACCACGTAAATCAGATTTGCGGAGACCATCTACCCGCACAAGGTGAAGATCTGATCTTCTTAATGATTTTAAAATAGTTTAAAATAGTTTAATTCTAATCTATCTACAAACGAAAGGTTTTAAAACACGTTCATGCGATGAACAGATCCCGCATATGTTTTTCCGCTGCAATCTGAAAATTATTTCGAAATTTTCATGGCATATGAGGGATGCTAACACTGGCTGGCACATCGAATGGGCCACATACATCTGTATATACTAGGGTAAGTATTTCAGTGGTCCTCTCCCCATGTCCTACAAAGGGCAATCTAGCCATTTTTTCTTTAAGACAGGATTCGCAAACTGGATATGACTCGGAAGTCAATGAGCCGAGAAGCCCATCTTTATCCATTTTGTTCATCCTATCCTCTCCAATATGGCCAAGCCTGAGGTGCCACAAATATTTTTGGTTTATCTCATCCCTGGATCTTTTGGATCCTTTGCCATTCACTACTTGCTCAGACATATTTATAGATACATCCATATGCAAATGATAGAGACTGTCAATCATAAAACAACGTGCGACTATTTTATTTCTTAAATAAATAGAACAGCAGTCTTTGTCAAATGTAAAAACATGACCTTCCTGTGCTAGACATGAAACAGAAATTAAATTTCTGCTAGCAGCAGGTACATAATAGCAGTCTCTAAGCAATAAACTAAAACCAGATGGTAGTCGCAGATGGTAGGTGCCCACGGCCACAGCAGCAACTTTTGCCCCGTTGCCAACCCGAAGGGTTACTGCACCTTCCGCCAGCCTTCTACTTTCCTTTAGACCCTGCATGGTAGTGCACAAATGAGCACTAGAATCAGAATCTATAACCTAACTAGAAGTAGAAGAAATCGTTAGATTAGTTTCAATTATGAGCAAGTCTATACCTTCTGAAGGTGTGTCACCTTTCTTGTTCTTCAGGCTCTCGAGGTATGAAGGACAGTTTCTCTTCCAGTGGCCGTCGACATTGCAGTGGAAACATTTTCCTTTGTCATTAGCCTTTTTCTTTTGAACTTCCTTCTTTGGCTTCTTGTCTTTCTTCTGCTTCTTCGCAGGCTTCTTTTTCTTCCAAGCAGACTTTTTCTTGGAACTAGAAGTCAACTCAGCAGCAAGGACATTGCCCCTTGAACCTTTCAAGGCTCCCTCAGCAGTTACCAACATGTTGATCAGTTCAGTCTTAGTGCATTCAATCTTATTCATGTGGTAGTTTACTATAAACTGACCAAATGAATCAGGAAGTGACTGTAGGATCAAATCCACTTGCAATTCCTTGTGCATGTTCATTCCGAGCTTCTCAAGCTCCTCTAGGTCCTTGATCATAGTCAGACCATGATCATGGACAGACTGCCCTTCGCGCATCTTTGTCTTGAAGAGCCTCTTGGACACTTCAAAACGAGCTGTGCGACTCTGCTCACCATACAACTCTTGCAGGTGTGCTAGTATGTCCCTAGCAGTCTTGAGATTCTCATGCTGGCATTGGAGTTCATTGGACATGGATGCCATCATATAGCATTTAACTCTAATGTCATCATCCATCTACTTTTGATGCATCTGACGCTGAACATCAGTAGGACGTGTTGGTAGTGTGGGACTATCTGAATCGAGTATGTAGCCTATTTTCTCACAGTCCAAAACAATTTTGAGGTTTCTAAGCCAGTCCTTGTAATTGGTTCCGGTCAATCGGTTGGTCTCAAGAATACGGGTCAAAGGGTTTGAAGCTGACATTGTATCTGCAGAGAGTAAAGATTCTAGTTAGACTTTTGTACTTGATCATTAATCTGTTCTAAGGTCTTTTAGAACAAATGTACCTCCCACTATTTTCTCGAATTCCTCACACTCCCCTGGTAGGAAAACAGAAATCCTACACGACTAGGGTTTCTAGTGGGTACTGCGGTTCCACCGATTTACATGCCACCTCACCTAACAGTTATTGGTGACACATAGATTGATGAATGTACAACTCTTGTACAATGCTTCTCAAGCATGTTGCAGTGCAACTTGGTCTCTAAGCCATGAAAACCTCACCTAATAGTTATTGGTCCCATTTCTTAGTTAAGTCAGACCCACCGTATAACCGTAGGAATAAAGTCGTCATTGGGTCCTCACCTAATAGTTATTGGTGCCCAACCCCACCTTTACCCTACAACATCTCATGTCTATAGAGAGGTCCAGCCCCCCGATG
Organism: Phoenix dactylifera; assembly: GCF_009389715.1. Lineage (NCBI taxonomy): Eukaryota > Viridiplantae > Streptophyta > Magnoliopsida > Arecales > Arecaceae > Phoenix > Phoenix dactylifera. The sequence continues at coordinate 223,297 of NW_024067688.1, forward strand.
CAACTTGCCCACTGTGTCCAGCCGAGACAAATCAACATCAGAAAGACCTTAGCAGCTCTACTACAGTGGAAGACCTATTGACTTAATATTGGTTAATCAGGTCTTAGTGTTTGCAACTTGAGCTCTTCATAAGACGTAATCGAACAATTGGTCAGGTAAGCAGGTGGGAGGCTCCCCTTACTCAGAAAGTAAGGTCCTAATTAAGTAACCACCTTTCATGCTTTCCTAGACACCAATTAGATCAATTAATCTAATATGACTTGTTCATGTCGGTTCACTCTCGACTTGATTGAGGAGGTTTTAGTTTAGGTCTCATTGGGTTTGCTACATCACATGTAAACCTATCTACCCGACTCTCATTCTCATCACATGCAAACGGCACATTGCAGGCAGTTATAATCGCAGCAATCAAATTAAAGCTAAACATTAAATAGGTGATGATCATGGATTCTAATTAGGTCATATTACAAGCACATGCACGTCAATCGATCAACTTGTCTTCAACTCTTGAATTGGTTCCAAGCCTCCTTGACCAACTCTTGATCCAATCGCCATAAACTGCTTAGACCCCTGCTCATCTCATGCATCATCTTCGACTTGATCGTTGACGTACATCACTTCACAGAAATACAACCAGATATAAAATAAAAATAAAAATAAATTATATCTCCCTTTTAGGAGGCACGCAGGCCTCTCAAAATATTAAATAAGATGCATGCAAGCATCTGAAAAATTACATGACATTGCAGATCACATCGCAGGTCTTTACATTTAATACCAAAAGGGTTTGAATCCTATGATCAACACCGCATGCAACAATTATAATTTTCAGATCTGAAAACTAACTGATTATCTCATGACATAGGTTGCTGATCATGCTAATCATGATTCTAAACTTTGTAATTCCATTAACAATGCAATTAGAATCATCTTTTTATCACATAAAAATCAGCATGTAAAAATCAGCACCCTAGGAAAAATCTGCATGCAGAAATTTTCAGCATGCATGATCATTCAATTTTCAGATCTAATAAGCCTTTAGATAATTAATTCTTACCTTAATCTACGATGCCTAGGCTCTGATACCACTGTTGGAAACCCGCCCATGCCGCTGATATTTCAAAAATTTCAGATGGCAGCGGAAGGGGCATGTGCGGGATCGACGTTCATCGCATGAACGTTGTTTCATGAACCGTTCGTAGTTGGGCAAGGATTAAAAACTTTTAAACAAATTAGAAGATCAGATCTTCATCTTGTGTGGGTAGATGATCACCGCAAATCTGAGTTCGTGGTTTAGGAAGAGGGTTCGCTTGAAGCCGTTCAAGTGTTTGGCCTCTACGGGTATCCACATGAAGCAGAGATCCGATCAAAGCTCTCTAGTCTTCCCGGGTGCTAGCTCCCTTGCAAAGACTTCTTTTGATGGCTGATTTCCTCTCTTTCAATCAACCCTTGATTGTGCTTGAGAGGAGGAAGAAGAAAGGGGATCTTGAAGAAGAACCAAAGCCCCTACTGCAGCCTTTCTTTTCCCTGCGTTGGATGAAGGAAGGGAAAGGGAGGAGGCCGCCAAGGCTTCTTCTTTTCTTCCCTTTGCTTGCGGCTAAAACAAGGAGAGGGGAGAGGGTGGCTACGGCTGCAAGGAGGGGAGAAGAATCACCTAGGGCGCCGGCCCCTTTGCCCTCCTTTTATGACCATCTAGGGCTCCTACAAGTTAGGAGCCCTTGATGTATTACCAAGAGGGGCGCCGGCCCCTCTTGTTGCCGCACCAAAGGATCAAAGGAGGAGGGGCGTGAGCCCCTCCTTCATGGTTGCCCTAATCCTTATTAAGTAAGGATTGGGATGCCCTAATGTGGTCAAGCCCTAATCCAATTAGGCTTAGCCCAAGGATGAACCAATTTGGATCCAATCTAGGTAAGTCCTAATCCAATTAGAACTTAAATCAATTTTGACTCAATTGAACTCTTCAATCCTAATCCAATTAGGAGTCTTATTGATTCATTAGATTAATAATTAATTGTGACTTAAGAAACCCTAATCCAAATTAGGACATATTTAATTTTAGTCCTAATCCAATTAGGACTCTATTTGAATCCGAAGTCCTAATCCAATTAGGATTTCTAGGAATCCTATTCTAAGTAGGAATCCAAAGATGAATTCAAAATCCTAATCTAATTAGGATTGTAGGAATCCTACTCCAAGTAGGAATCCCAGTCCTACTCCAACTAGGATTTTCAGTCCTAATCCAATTAGGACTCTAGGAATCCTACTCGAAGTAGGACTCTTGTTTCAAGTCCAATTAATTAATTCCCATTGTTCCTTCTTCAACTTATTTATCAATCGAATTGATTACTCGTGATTCATAATCACTTTTCAACCATCGGATCGGTCAATACTTCTAGTGTGTGTGACCCCATAGGTTCTATTCTGACTGGTAGTGAGATATATTGCGATCTCTATCACAATATCATTGAAAACTTCTTTCAATGGGTTGGAACGATTCCAACTCTACTCATTAGGGTTTATCGATCATCGAGATAATCCCTGTAAGTCCCACCATCCACCAGTGACACCTAGCAGCATGTAGTGGCTACCCAGTAGAATAGAATGATGAACCTCTAGGTGCAGTTATCATGTGATACTGTCCTACTATCGTGGATCCCTACAGGACGGAGGTCATGGACAACTCGTCAAACCCCATCGTCTGTCATATGTGAAGATTTTTTTGGACTTAAGTTCGAGAGTGGAAAACTCTTTCTCCACTGTGCATACTGCCCCGGCCGAGGTCTTACGAACTCAGTTTTATAAATCACATAGGATCTCTCCTTATCTATCAAGGTCGATAGATTCCTTATAGGTGCATACCCTACTCCTACAGTGAACTTACTGCAGCCAATCTACACTGCATGGACCCATATGGCTAGAGACCATGTATGTGTGCAGTCAAACTACAATAACCTCACTGTGAGTAGCCGAAGCACCGCAGGTCAAAGGACCAGTCACACTACTGCAACATCAAGCAAGTCACTGACGAGTGGATAGACATCCAAGTGACTTTTTGTATTGGTCACGCTCAGTACCCTTGTTCTTAACAAGCACCTGCACTATTACTTCAGTGTCGCCACACTGTGGACTCGAGTCTCGTCCATCCATAAGGAAAGTAATCTGTGCACTGATCTCATCGGATCGATCACCGTCCTCGTGATGATCCATCGATCAGGAGCGTTCAGAAATCAATCACTAATGATACATGGCTCAAATTCTCAACTCTTGAGAATATGCATCATCATCTTATTAATTCCTTGGACGATTCATAGACACAATAATAATATGAATGAAAAAGATGCCTTTCATTTATTCAATAATAATAAAGTCAAGTACAAATTATGTCCTAGAATTAATAATGTGTCAGCCAAAATTGGCTTCTAGGGCATACATCTAACAGAAGGTTCGCTTGAAGCCGTTCACGTGTCCAGCCTCTACGGGTATCCACACGAAGCAAAAACCAATCCTAGCTTTTTTATCTCCCCGGGGTGCTAGCTCCTTTGCAGAGACGACTTTAGGTGGACAATGTCCTCTCTTTTAATCAACCTTTGATTGTACTTGGGAGGAGGAAGAAGATAGAACAACCAAGGAAGAAGATTACCAAGCTTTGCAGCCTTTATCTTTTCTCTGCGTTGGAAGAAGGAAGGGTGGAGGAAGGGAGCCGCCAAGACCTTGTTTTCTTTCTTCTTGCTTGCGGTTGAAGACCAAGGGAGGAGAGGGGGCGTACGACTGAAGAGGAGAGGGCTTCCAATGCCCTAGGGCGCCGCCCCTCACCTCCTTTTAAAGGCATCTAGGGCTCCTACAATTTAGGAGCCCTTGATGTTTTACCAAGAGGGGCGCCGGCCCCTCTTGTGTTGCCGCACCAAAGAAGAAAAGGAGGAGGGGCGTGAGCCCCTCCTTCTTGTGTTGCCCTAATCCTCCTCTAAGGAGGATTAGGATGCCCCTATTTGGTTTAGTCCTAATCCAATTAGGGTTTAACCAAATCATGAATCAATTGGGTTCAATCTATGCTAGTCCTAATCCAATTAGAACTTGAATGAACCATGACTCAATTGAACTCTTCAATCCCAACCCAATTAGGAGTCATGTTGATTCATTAGATTAATAATTAATTAGGACTTAAGAAACCCTAATCCAATTAGGACTTAATTTAATTTTAGTCCTAATCCGATTAGGACTCTAATTTGAATCCGAAGTCCTAATACGATTAGGACTCTGGGAATCCTACTCCAAGTAGGAATCCAAATTTAATTCAAAACTCCTAATCTAATTAGAATTGTAGGAATCCTACTCCAAGTAGGAATCCCAGTCCTACTCCAAATAGGACTCCCAGTCCTAATCTAATTAGGACTGCAGGAATCCTACTCTAAGTAACATTTGTATTTAAGTCCAATTAATTAATTCCCTTTGTTCCTTCTTCTACTGATTATCAATCGAATTGACTACTCGTGATTCATAATCACTTTTCAACCATTAGATCGGTCAATACTTCTAGTGTGTGTGACCCCATAGGTTCTATTCTGACTGGTAGTGAGATATATTGTGATCTCTATCACAATATCATTGAAAACTCCTTTCAATGGGTCGGAACGATTCCAACTCTACTTATTAGGGTTTATCGATCATCGAGATAATTCCTGTGAGTCCCACCATCCACTAGTGACACCTAGCAGCATGTAGTGGCTACCCAGTATAATAGAATGATGAACCTCTAGGTGCAGTTATCGTATGATACAGTCCTACTATCGTGGATCCCTACAGGACGAAGGTCATGGACAACTCGTCAAACCCCATCGTCTGTCATATGTCAAGATTTATTCGACTTAAGTTCGAGAGTGGAAAACTCTTTCTCCACTATGCATACTGTCCTGGCCGAGGTCTTACAAACTCAGTCTTATAAATCACATAGGATCTCTCCTTATCTACCAAGGTCGATAGATTCCATATAGGTACATACCCTACTCCTACGGTGAACCTATTGCAGCCAATCTACACTGCATGGTCTCTATGTCTAGAGACCATGTATACGTGCAGTCAAACTACAATAACCTCACTGTGAGTAGCTGAAGCACCGCAAGTCAAAGGACCAGTCATACTACTGCAACATCAAGCAAGTCACTGACGAGTGGATAGACATCCAAGTGACTTCTTGTCTTGGTCACGCTCAGTACCCTTGTTCTTAACAAGCACCTGCACTATTACTTCAGTGTCGCCACACTGTGGACTCGAGTCTCGTCCATCCATAAGGAAAGCAATGTATGCACTGATCAGATCGATCACCGTTCTCGTGATGATCCATTGATTAGGAGCATTCAGAAATTAATCACCAATGATGCATGGCTCAAATTCTTAACTCTTAATAAATAGTCAAGTACAAAATTATGTCCTAGAATTAATAATGTGTCAGCCAGATTGGCTTCTAGGGCATACATCTAACACCTTCACGTGTCAAACCTCCCCAGCTTGAACTTAAAGATCTGCCTGAAAACTTAAAATATGCATTTCTCGGGGACAACAACACCTTACCTGTTATTATTGCATCAAATTTAACTGAAGAACAGGAAGAGAAATTGTTAAAAATCCTTCAGAAAAATCAAGAAGCGATCGGCTGGTCTATAGCTAATATCAAGGGGATTAGCCCTTCTGTGGTCCAACATAAAATTCATCTAGAAGAGGATGCAAAAACCTCTAGAGAACCACAAAGGCGACTTAACCCAGTCATGAAGGATGTGGTTCTAGCTGAAATCATTAAACTCTTAGATGCAGGGATTATATATCCTATTTCTGATAGCCAGTGGGTGAGCCCAGTTCAAGTCGTACCAAAGAAATCTAGAATTACTGTGATTAAGAATGACCACAATGAGTTAGTCCCAACTCGAATCCAAACTGGATGGCGAGTGTGCATCAACTACAGAAAGCTGAACGCCATAACTAGGAAAGACCACTTCCCACTACCCTTCATTGACCAAATGTTAGAACGTCTAGCTGGCCACTCTCATGACTGTTTCCTTGATAGTTATTCTGGATATAACCAAGTTCCAATTGCATGTGAGGATCAAGAGAAACCCACATTTATCTGTCTTTATGGCACTTTTGCCTATCATCGCATGCCTTTTGGGTTATGCAATGCACCGGCTACATTACAGTGGTGTACGATGAGTATTTTCTCCGACATGATGGAGAAATTTTTAGAAGTTTTATGGATGACTTTTCTGTATTTTGATCTAATTTTAATGAATATTTGCATCACTTGACCCTTATTATAGAACGATGTAAAGAGAAAAATTTAGTTCTTAACTGGGAAAAATGTCATTTTATGGTTCAATTAGGTATTGTTTTGGGACACATTGTGTCGCAAAAGGAAATCGAGATGGATAAAGCCAAAGTAGAATTAATTGCTAAGTTACCACCTCCTAAAACTGTTAGAAAAGTCAAATCCTTTTTAGGGCATGCGGGTTTTTACTGCCGCTTGATCAAGGATTTCGGTAAATTATCGAAACCCTTATGCGATCTTTGGTGAAAGATGCAACTTTTAATTTTTCATCAATTTGTATAACTGCTTTCGAAAGACTGAAGTCTGAACTAACCTCAGCACCCATCATAAGGTCCTCTGATTGGAATCTGCCATTTGAAATCATGTGTGATGCATCTGATTATGCAATAGGTGCCGTCCTTGGTTAGCGAGTGGGAAAACTTCCCCATATGATTCATTATGCGAGCAAAACTCTGAATGACGCCCAACTCAATTATTCTACCACTGAAAAAGAGTTGTTGGCTGTTGTCTTTGCTCTTGACAAATTTCATCCCTATTTGATAGGATCCAAGGTCCTTATTTATTCTGATCATACTGCCCTTAAGTACCTTCTCACAAAGAAGGAGGCCAAGGCAAGACTCATTCGTTGGATCCTATTGCTTCAGGAATTTGATCTTGAAATACGAGATAAAAAGAAATCTGAAAATGTTATAGCTAACCACTTGTCCAGATTAATTGTTGAATCATTTGGAGAATCCATGCTTGTGTTCGAGACCTTCCCTGATGAACAATTAATGATGATTTCCTATACCAATGTTCCATGGTATGCTGATGTAATCAACTATCTAGTTACTGAACAAATGCCCAGTTCATGGACCAAACAAGAGAAATTCCGCTTCCTAGCTCGTGTAAAATGGTATTTTTGGGATGAACCATACTTGTTCAAATACTGTCCTGATCAAATCATCAGACGATGCATCCCTGAACACGATCAAAGTAATGTCCTTTTCTTTTGTCATGACCATGCTTGTGGTGGTCATTTTAGTGGGAAGAAAACTGCTGCAAAGGTTTTACAGTGCGGATTTTATTGGCTCAGACTTTTTCAAGATGCGCATGACTATTGTAAATCTTGCGATCGATGTCAACGATTAGGAAAACTTTCGAGAAAGAATGAGATGCCCCTGAACCCTATCTTAATTATAGAAATCTTCGATGTTTGGGGTATTGATTTTATGGGTCCTTTTCCTATGTCGTTTGGGCACCAGTACATTCTTGTGGCAGTTGACTATGTATCAAAATGGATTGAGGCTATCGCGTGTAAGACCAATGATCACAAAGTGGTGATTAAGTTTCTTAAAAAATCTATCTTTGCTCGTTTCAGCACCCCTCGTGCTATCATTTGTGATAGGGGAAAACATTTTTGTAATAAAATCTTTAAAGCCCTTATGAGAAAGTGCAACATTAATCATAAGGTCAGTACACCATATCATCCACAAACAAGTGGACGAGTCGAAATTTCCAATCGGGAAATCAAAACCATCCTTGAAAAAGCTGTTAATGCATCTCGGAGGGATTGGTCTCTTAGGCTAACAGATGCACTGTAGGCATATCAGATGGCTTACAAAACACCAATTGGAATGTCTCCATATAGAACTATCTATGGCAAGGCCTGCCATTTACCTGTCGAGTTAGAGCACAAGGCCTATTGGGCTATTAAACATTTAAATTTCGATCTTGACAAAGCGGAAGAACATAAGAAGCTTCAGCTCGATGAGCTCGAAGAAATTAGAAACGATGCTTACGAGTGTGCCAAGAAGTACAAAGATCACATGAAGAACATGCATGATAAAATGATCATCCGTAAGGAATTTCACCCAGGATAGAAAGTTCTTTTATACGACTCTCGATTACATCTGTTTCCTGAAAAACTTAAATCCCACTGGACTGGTCCATACATTATGGAGAAAGTATATCCGTATGGTGCGATAATTATAGGCAGTACCAAGGATGGTAAATCTTTTCAAGTTAATGGATATCGCCTCAAACCATATCTCGATTATCTGAGTCTAGAAATTGAAGAAATACTTCCGGTAGATCCTGTTTGTACTAATTAATTTAGAATTGTCTGGCTGAAGACATAAAACTTAGCGCTCTTGGGAGGCAACCCAACATGTAAATATTATAAAAAATAAATAAATAAATTAAAAAAATAAATTAAAAAAATAAATTACTAACATGTAGGTTTGGAAGATTTTGCCCCAATTTCAATTTACCCACCCATATCAGGTAACTTTTCCTCTATCCTCTTACTGCTTTAAATTTTCTTTAACATTGAGGATAATGTTAGATTTAGGTTTGGGGGTATTTTTAAGCATTTAAAATTTTATAAAAAAAGTAAATTGGAATTAAAAAAAAAATTCTAATTTCTTTACAACACACAAGGTATATAAAATCTAAGAGCCCAATGACTAGTCGGAAGTAGTGCAAAGTGAGTTCTTTTTATTAAGTTCCTTTTAGTGAGTTGTAAGCTAATTAGTGCTTTGAATTTCACAACACATCTGACCTGCATTTCTAAGGTATAGGTTCGACATTGTGTTGAGAATATGGTAGCAACCTCGAATCCTGATGAACCATCTTTTTCTGATTCACATATATATATATAAATTGGTGGATTTAGTCAGGTACATCGAAAAGGGCTACCTATTGTCAAAGGTCAGCGGGCTTGTGATGAGGAACCCGAGCATAGGTCCGTAGGGGAGTCTTGATGCCCGACACCTCATGCCAACTGGTGTGAGAATTATCGACTAATTGCTCGCTACATAGAGAAATTATTACAGGAGTAAAAGTGCACAATATATACATTATCATGTTTCTTAAAAAAAAAAATTTGTATATTGATCTTAAGAAAGACAATAGTGTGAAAGCCGTCGTTGCACAAAAAAAAAGAAAAAATTCGAGTAAACTAGAATATTACAGATAAAGCCCATGAGATATTAAAGTAAATATCCACAGCTCTCAAAATCCTGCAGATAAGATGATTTTGAATCAGCAAATAGGTCTTATCCGACCAATTCTTGGAAACTACTAGCATTAGCGATATTTTGGAGATCCAAAATCTTAGCTTGTGCATGGTCCAGACTTCACTGAGCACTCAAGTATAAATAAGTCTTACAACTTCCTAACAGAAAACTTAATGACTTCAACTTAAATTGCATACTAACCTAGAATTTGGGCTACTTAGTAATTAAAATCTTGTGTGGTTTTGAAATTCTTATGTACTTAAAATTAGACTTTCATTTCATAAAACAAATCTTTGCGATTGAAGTTTGTGGGTAACTTCACTGTAAACCCTCACGAGACAACACTCGTCCACTAGGGTAACCTAGGGGTTTAACGGCTTGTTGCACGTGCTAAGTGCAATCGTAATACTCTACGAAAGTGAGTATTTATCCTAATTCATGTATATATATAATAATAATTAATACTTTTGCACTCTCATTTCTGCACTAAATTGCTAGAGACTAGCAATAAGCTGGTTGGGGGGTGTGATGAGAGCACAAAAGTGCAATCGTCAGACCACTTTAATTAGTATTTTAGCTAATCATTAAAAATAAAATTAATTAATTAATGTTTTATTTGTGCAAGCATCCCACGTTCCATGTCCAGGTTCAACCGAGTCCCAGCTTCATCCCGTGCGAAAGAAGGGGAGAAGAAAGGATTCATCCTATCCGCAGTGCCTCAGCCACGGATCACCTTCCAGATCAGCCTCGCGACTCCATGATCCCCTACTCCCATTTCTTCCACCCGTGATGCAGCAACAGCTCCCCATCCAGCGATCCAGATCACGCGTGATCCCAACATCTCAGCCTTCCCGCGATCAACGCCTGCGTCCGCCTCTTTCCCCATTTCAAAAATCCTCTCTGGATTAGCATCCGCATCTTCAGCGCGTCCCCACCTTCCCTCACAGCCATCCTTCCACTTCAGCCAGCTCTCCCGTGCCATAAACGTCCCAGCCGGCACGTCCAAAGAAGGAAACCCACGGATCAGCCCATCCGCATTCATCCACCTCCCGGAATCCAAGCTTCCCATGATGCAAGCCGTGATCCAAGCAGCATCCCCATCTCCTCTTCTTCCGGCCATAGCAGCGGATTTTCAGCAACCCCCAAGCACCGTGTCCGTGATCGGCTCCTCCCAGCGATCCCACGGCATCCTTCCGTCGATCCCGCAGCCTCCTGCACCCAATTTCAGCACCCGTCCATGATCGGCCATTCAGTATCGCGTCCGAGCCGCATCGAAATCCCAGCTCCTTCCCGATTCAGCATCCGTGATCCACTCCTTCCGTGATGCAAGCCGCGATCCAGCCAAGCTCCTCCTGTCTGCGTTCATCATCCACAGACCCACCTCCCGGAATTCCAGCGTCCGCATCCTTCAAGCGGAGAAAATCCCCCCTGTCGCCCAATCTCTGTTGATCCCGCAGCCTCCCGCGCCCGATTTCAACGTGTCTCCAAGGGCCTATAAGAAGAGAGGAGGGCTGATACCAAGGAGAGCTCAGTTGGGGCCAAAGAATGGAGGAGGGAGGAGTGGTTCTGTGCTCGGTGGAGGCCAAGAAATAGAGAGAAGGGAGGAGAAGACGAGCGAGTCGGGAGAGGAGGAGTGTTCGTGCTCTGTTTTCAAACAGAGCACATTGTTTTGTTTTGTTTTGTTTTCTTTTTCTTTTTATTTTTAGTTTTATTTTAATTAAGAGCAATGTGTTATTTTTAGTTTTATTTTAATTAAGAGCAATGTGTTGTTTTTAGTCTGAAATTGAGAGCAATGTGTTTTGAGTTTGAGTTTTAATTGAGAGCAATGTTTTAAGTTTTAACTTTAGATACTTTTATTTTGGTGGAGAGTTTTACTTTTAAGATTTTATTTATGCTGAATTTTAATTTTTTTATGCAATACATTAAATTTTCTTTTATGCAATTTATGTTCGCTTCAATCTTCTTAGTTTCATCCATTTTAATTTATACCAAAACTCTTCTTTGATTAATTAAAAAATACAAATGCTCTTCGAATTTAAATACCTATTTTATGTTAATTTCAAATAATAATAATAATAATAATAATAATAAACCAGAGAATCATTCAAACATCCTCGAAGTAAACCAGAGAATCATTCAAACATCCTCGAAGTAATATTTTTCTTTTGTTATTCAAGAATCGATTTCGAATCCGAGTGAACGTTTTAATTTTTATGCAACCCCAATCGTCTCCCTATGGATTGACCTCTTACGACCACTATTCTTCGAGTAGAAAAGGTAAGAGTATAATTAAAATTAAACTTTGTTTGTCGGTTCTAACAATGATTTGTTTAGCATATTTTTAGGTAAATAGAAATCGGACAATAGAGGTTATGGATAACTTGTCAAACGCTATCGTCTGTCTTTTGTCAGATTTATTTGACTCAAGTTCAAGATTGAAAAACTCTTTTTCCAGAACTTTCCAGGCCAAGATCTTTCGAATTTAGTCTCATAAATCACATAGGATCACTCCTAGTCTACCAAGGTCGATAGATCCCATGTAGATGCAACCCTAATCCGACAGTAAAACTACTATAGCCAATCTGCACCACAAGGACCCTTAGGGCCCATATTTATGTGCTCGTCAAACTACAACAACCTCACCGTGATTAACTGAGTCATCGCAGGTCTAAGTACTAGTCATACAACTGCAGCATCAAGTAAGTCACTGACGAGTGGATAGACATTCAAGTAATTTTTTGCTTTGGTCATGCTCAGTACCCTTGTTCTCTAACAAGCACTTGCACAATCATCCTAGTGTCCCCACACTATGTGTTGGAAATTATATCCTAAATGTCAATCGTCAGCGTGTTGATGATTAAATTTTATAAATGAATTGATAAATTAATAAAGTGTTATTTAGCATTATTCATCATTTTATTATACATCTTTAAATGAAATCTTATATGATGAAGTCCTTAGAACTAATTTTATGATAAAGGAGGATTTATCTTCAAGTCCTTAAACCTGTTCGCGACCAAATGATATGTTGTTAATAGGACAACAGCATTGTCGAGATTAGGTTGTTGTGAGACATATACATTGATTGTCCTCTTAACTAAGGAGTGCGAAGACACTCATATGTCACATAGGTGAAGTGTAGGAGTACATTTCACTGAACGTGACTAATTTCGGAACGTTCTACTGTCAAGAGATGTTTCGAGTGAATATGGGTATAAGTATCCCTTAGACTTGAGATCACCACAGTGATTAGCAAGCAACTCACTGTACTTTGGTACCGAACTAGCAGAATTTTTAATTCTGGGATGGAAGGTTATAGGTGCAGTCAAGTACTTGCGAAATCGGTGCGTGAGTCAAGATGGAATTGACCCCCTTCTGGAAATAAGAGATAATGCTTTATGTTCAATTTAGCAAAACCTTGGCCAGGATAATCCTTATGATGAGTCACAGGATTTCTAAAGTTGATCACATAGTGGATGTACTGATTAGAGAGTTTACAGTACTCTGAGGTCATCCTAGCATTAGGAGTCAACCTAGCATTAGGAGTCAAAGGGATGAATTATACAGTAACCATAGTCCAGGGTTTCAGAATATTTGCTTCGCATATATTCGGCCTATCCGAATGTCGGATACCATTGCTAGATGGTCACATCGATTAGTGTAGGAAGTTGTTCCTATACTACCGGCTTAGGTTCGAATCTATGAGATCACACACATAGAAGTTTTCTGATTGATCAAGATGGCTGATGGATGATTGAGAATCATTCAGAAATAATTTGGTAAATTCAATTGGCAAATTATCCTATAAAATAATTAAAGTAATTATTGGAGGATTAATTAGTAATTAGATTGCTAATAAACTCAATTTGATTGAGTAAATGGACTAAGGATGAGCCAAATTGAATTGGATTCAATTTTGGGCTCAACCAGGGTTTTGACCTTGATTGGGGTCGACTCAAAGTAAAGAGGGGTCGACTCGAGCTGGGGTCGACTCGAGCCTAGCTGGGGTCGACTCTCTCAGAGGATCCAGAGGACGACCTCTTCTGTGTTTTTCAGGTGGGGTTGACTCGAGTTTTCTTGGGGTCGACTCGAGATGGGCTAGGATCGACTCAAGCTTGGCTGGGGTCGACTCTTTGAGAGAATCCAGAGGACGACCTCTTCTATTTTTTCTAGGTGGGGTCGACTCAAATTTTCTTGGGGTCGACACGAAGCAAGTTGATGTCGACTCGAGCTTTGAAGGGGTCGACTCGCTGGGCGGATCAAGGAAAGAAGTTCTCTATTGTCTCAGTCGAGGTCGACCTGTGAAGCTATGGGGTCGACTCGACTCGACTTTGGAGTCGACTCGAAGGGGAAGGAGTCAACTCGAGGCAACTTGAAGTCGACTCGAGCACGGGAAGGTCGACTTCTTCCAAAAATTCTGGAGCTTGTGGATGGGCTGAACTTACGCGATTCGATCCAGAAGTGGTTTTCAATGAAATCTGAAGGGATTTGGATCGTGGCACATGTGGGAGAATGGGTAGATGATGATGGAAGATTATCACCATCCATTTTGATCTTATCCCACCAGCGTGAACCAATTATTGTTTGGATTTTGAATTCAAACAAGATAAGATCTATCTTGTTGCAACCATCCCCTTCATGCGCCAACAACATACCAAATTTTCATTTGAATTTTGAATTCAATTGATCAGATGACGTGCCTTTAAAAAGGAAGAGTTCCAAGTCGCTAAAGGCATGAAATCATTGAATGAAATTCAGCCTTCATCCTGCCCATTCCATCTCCTCTAAGTCCATCTCGCCATAGCTGATAGGGATCCCTGAAAAGAGCTTTTAGATCAGATCTAAGTTCTTTTCAATCCTTATAAACCATTCCTCCAAGTTCTTCCAAGAAGGCGAATCAAAAGTTGATAGCGTTGGGAAGATCAAAGTTCAGCAAAGGACAATCTTGCGCAAGCTAGCACTTCCGTGGGATTGGATCACTCCAGGAGCTTCACGTGGATTACTCGTAGAGGCCAGACAAGTGTGTGGCTACGAAGCTCGAGCATCGGATACATTATTTTCAGATTTCATAAAGGTATGAATCTAAATCCAAAGTTGTATTTCTTATAGGTTCCAATCCCCAAGGGTTAAATCTCTTTTGGGGCTCTTCACAGAGTAATCTTCAGAGCCTATTCGATGGAAATTTGAAGATTAGTTGGATGTTAGATTAATTGAGTTTAGAACTTAATTAATAATCTCATTTCAGGTATAAAATTAATCATGCAATGATTTTAGCATAATCGTTTAAACGATCCCGGCATATTGATCCTAAATACTTATAATGGTGCTTTGAAATTTGATTTCTTATGCATGCTAGAAATAAAATGTTTAATTCGATTTTTTTGCTGTGAATTTCAAAATTAAAAGAACTATGTATGGCTTAATCTTCCTTGTGAAGGGGTACGTAGGCAATCCGAACAGGTATAGTCATTGATTTTGAAAAAGTTTTAAATTTCAGCATGCTATCACTACGAGAATCACAGGATCACTTTCAGTAGTATCAAAGCTAGGTTACTTGTTTAATCTTTTATGTTTTAAATCAATGCAATTAAATCTGAAATCATGAATATGTTTAGATTAGATCTAAAGTATTTTTATGATTGATTTAATTGCTGATTATGCATGATTAACTAGATCTGAAATTTGAATGCATGTGATGCAATGTTTTTTGTTAATATATATAACATGAATAAATCTGAAATCATAAAATTGTTTAGATTAGATCTAAATAAAATTTATGATTCATTTAATCTCTGTTTTTTAAAAGAATTATCAGATCTGAAAACATATGCAAAAGTTGTATGATGTTTGAATTAATTCATGAAAGTTTACATATATGATGTATGAACATAAATCATAATGATTTAAACATGAATTAAAAGGTGAATTACACATGATTAATTATCAAACTTAGATCTGAAAAATGTTTTAAGAACTGAAAGTTTATAATTAAGGTGTAATTAAAAGGATTATGCAATGATTTAAATTTTTATAAACTTACACTTAATTAAAAATTAAGTGATATGAAAACCTAGATCTAGAATTATAACTCAATTAAATGACAATTGCATAAGCCTTTGGAGGTTTTGGGTTAGCTTGAATCAAGTTCTTAAGATTGGGTTAGACCTAAGGTTAAGAATCATTCGTGGACTAATAGAATTAATTGATCAAATCTAATTAAGTAGTAACTAGATTAGGTCAAGGTAATTCTAGTTCAATTGCAATAGTTATAGATTGATCAATTCCATATCTTTGATTAGACCAAGATGGAATTTGATTTAGGCTCAGAGATTGAGCCCGAGTCATTTGAGTAATCAAATCAAAATTGATTAACCAGTCGGTGTCTAAGGTAAGTTTGGCAGCTTGACCGGTAGTTTTTAATTAGAAGCTACTTATACTGATTCGTCTTTGTCGAGTTAATGACATATCCTTTCCACCGATCTCACTTATCTGGCTGACATGGTCAATCACATTTTGATTGGATCACTTAATGATTCGAGATGACCCATGTCTTTAAGAAAAATCAGTATAACTGATTTAGGTGTCTCCTTAACCGGATTGAATCTAGTTCTTATTAATCTGACTTGATAAAGTCAGTGGGAGGATCTAGATTAACCGGTTCTTCTCATCTATTCTCAATTAAATCAAATTCTCTAAAATTATTAGGTCCATAAAATGAAATAGTTATAGAGATAACTAGATCATAGCCTCCTATTAAGATGGGTGATAATGGGTCCAATGACTAGATAATCATTGGAGGCGCCACACGCCTAGTGATTATTTGACCATTGGAATTATCATTCAATATATGATAAGTCGAGTGTACATTCAATAGATGATCAGGGGGGCCGAGCCACACTCGGGCTTGGTCATCTATTAGTAGATTACACGGAACCCTATCATGTTAATGGTTAGACCTAACTAGAATTTTCGGTGGAGGCGCTACACTAGAAGTTGTTTGGTGAAACAATTGGTGCAGAACCTATCAATAGGTGCATATGGGTTGGCGGAGCCACACTCGGGCCCATATGTAATCTATTGGGTTCTAGTGCTCACTAAAGATTTAAGTGTAATTCTTCGAATTTGAGGTAGAGGTTACGAATTTGTATAAAATAGTGGAAGAACCTTTAGACTAAAGTCCAAGTCTCTAGGGTATTGTCAATTCATATATTGATAGCCGATTTTTTTTTTTATGCAGAAATGGCCACTAGTTTATCACTTCGTTCATTGTTGGATAATGACAAGTTGACTGGACCCAATTTCAATAACTGGCTTAGAAAACTTAAGATAGTGCTAGAGCATGAACGAATCCTTTATGTGATAACGGATCCGGCACCTGAGCAGCTCGCTGCTAATGCACGGGGTACAGTCAGAGACACTTATCAGAAGTGGCTCAGTGACCGTATCACTGTCCGTTGCATTATGCTTGCTGCACGAAGAGTTCAGTCGTAGGTTTGAGAATGCCCAGCCTAAAGAGATCGTTCAAGTGTTGAACAAATCTTTTGGCACTCTCGACGATGTTGAAAGGTACAAGACTAGTTGTGCTATTTTCAGTGCACGGATGAAAGATGGAGCATCGGTGACCGATCATGTATTGTACATGATTGAGTTGATCGAGCGCCTGAGCACTCTCGATTTTCCCCTTCATGATCAATTAGGGAAAGATGCTATACTGAGCTCTCTTTCTGGTTCGTACAACCCATTTCTCACCAACTTTCGTATGACAAAATCGGTAGTAAATTATCACCAATTGTTGGATTTACTGAAGGGTTCCGGCATGTCATAATAGGCAGCGAAAGTTAGGGATTTTAAAAAATTTCTTAATAAAGTCCCTTAACATGAAACCCTTATAAGCCTAGATCACCTTAATGGTAACAATCAAACGATATAAATATAAATGCTGAAATAGAAGAATACCTGTAATGCTAAATCCAAGTTTGTAGAATCTCCACGAGGCGTCCAAGTGTCCGCCCTCCAATGGTGATCCACACGGAAACTCGATCAAGACTTTAGCTCCAAGATTTTTGATTCTTAATGCTGAATCCTTCCAAAGAATTCAAATTGGCTTGCTTTCTCTCCTCTCTTATTTTTCTTTCACCTTTCTAAATTACTTCTAATCTTTTTGTCCTAAAGAAGATCTTTATGTCTTGGCTTAGGACACTCTAGAAGCAATGTTAGAAAGAGACAAAGGCTTGTAAGAAAGAAGGGATAAGAGAGAGAGAATGCGGTGGAGTTGGAATCGACAATACGGTGGAATGGCTCCCTATTTATAGATGTGGAGGGATGCATCCTAGCCATCCCTTCATGCATCAAGAGAGGCGTTGGATCCAAAGGATGTGTCTCCTGATGAGAGGGCATATCAAATGAAGGGTTGTGATAAGGAGTTAGCATTGTTTGATCCTTATCCAACCAAGAGATGTTTTCATGATACGTCTCTTCATTTGATGCGCCGTACTCCTCCCTTTTTAATTTCCTTCTCATGCATGAAATGTAGGAGTCATTCCCATCCATTGATCAAGCCTTGATGATGATCCAAAGGCCTTAATTGATGGCGCCATAAGAAAGAAGGAGAGAGAGGGTGATGCGGTTGAAGGGAGATTTGGATAAGGTTTTTCATCCTTGTCCAATTCAAAAAGCACGTATTCTCTCCCTTCATATTTCACGTATCATTTTTCTGAAATCCTTCATCACGCCTCATCCCATCATGCCATCATCTTGATCATCCTTTTTGATGCATCTCCACATGATCCAAGGGCGCAGATGCAGGGAACCAAAGCCAATGGTCCAGATCTAGGCACCATCTAATGGTCCAGATCAAGGCATCATCATCCAGGGTGTCATCCAATAGTCTAGAAGCAAAATACCATCACCAATGGTCCAGATTCAGGCGCTGAGCAATGGTCCAGATCTTTCATCCAGGGAGCCATCCAGTGGTCCAAATTTAGGCACTGACCAATGGTCCAGATCTTTCATCCAGGGAGCCATCCAGTGGTCCAGATTCAGGCGCTGACCAATGGTCTAGATTATTCATTCAGGGAGCCATCCAATGGTCCAGAATAAGATGCCAACTGGTGCGGGCACCAGAATCCGGAAAAGACTCCAATCAATTAACTCAAGGTCACTGTGGCTAACTTAAATTTGATCGAGTCCTGTAAATAAACTCATTGAGTCAGAAAGCAAGCCAAGTTAGGTTTCTACCACCTTTGCACACCCTTGGAGCACCATCTCGGCATCCACATCAACATCAGCTAGCCACCTCACCACCACTCCAACCAATGGAAGCATGCCAACCAGGATGAAGTCAAGCATAAGGAGCCGACCACATCATGCCATCTCATCAAAGGAACTAATGCAACGTCATGCCACCTCATTAGAAGAACCAATCCCTATGCAACATGCTATATGCCACCTATTGGGACGCCACCTCAACACCACATCAGCAATCATCTCAACCAGACGCCACCTCAACACCACATCAACAATCATCTCAACCAAGAGGATAATGCCAAATGGAAGAAACAAAATCAAAAGAACCAATCACCATGCCACCTCATACATGTTGACACGTCACCCAAATTCAAAGTACAAGAGGTCAGCCATAATTCAAATGCAAGAAAATTTCAAATGGGAGCCAACAACTCTTCAAACCTTCCCCTTAAAGTCGGCCAACTTTCCTTCCTTTTCTCTAGCAATCAAGCCTTTAAATGTGGGGCGCCATTCATTATATGTTTAAATTTCAAATCATGAGGAAAGTCTATAAATACCTCCTCATGACATCTTGTAATGGCAGTTGATGAACGAATAAAAAGAGCTTTTATCTTCCTTAGCAATCTTGCTTTGTCACCTTGAGAGAAGGTTGGGCGTGAGGCCCTTGTTCCGAGTTGGGCGTGAGGCCCTAAAGCCACTTCCACATCCACCGCAACCCAATCTCCTCTCGCCTCCCTTTTTTTTTGTGATTTCCATTCCTCTCTAACGCCAAACCTCTAATCCCTATTTCTTTGTAGGTCCTTGAAGTTCTATGTCATTGGTTCTATTATCCTTCCAAACCAATAGCAAGGAGGCTCTGTTGCAACGGACGATGAAGCTTGGTTATCCAATCATTAACCCTCGAGAGTGAGATCAAGGATCCTCCTCCAGAAGAATTCCAGAAGTTCAATGTTTGGTAAGCCTCAACTCTAGGTCTGATTTATTGAAGAAAGCATCCTAATCTAGTGGTTTCTCAACCACAACGGTCCATTACTCTAAGTCCTAAATGAATTAGTACATGCGGGTAACTAGTCCTAAAATTACTATGCTCATGATAATGCTTTCTTAGCTCATAAGTGACTGAATTGTCTATTGCAATTAGGCTAGTTAATCTACATAACTTATTGATAACCCTTATGTTTAAATCCCTCGCAATCATCCTGCATCATTTTTGGTATCAGAGTAGGCTAATTAAGAGACGCACATTGATTATGCTGAAATTTTGCACTTACTGAAATTTCTGCCCTTTGCAAAAATTTATTGATGCTAAAATCCTAGTTTGCATGCCTTACTAAGTTTATGAATTAAATCTGAATATTTCGAATCTTAATTCCGAATTTTAGTTATTAAAGTTGAGATCTGATCTCCACAAATTTAGGATTTGAAGTTAACAATTTCATAGTTAAATTTGAAAAACTAAATTTGGGCTCCAAATCTGAAATTTCCAATTTGACTTGTGAATCCGAATTTCAAAACTTGAAATTTTGAAACATCAGATCTGAAATCCAAATTTGAAATTCAAAATTTGAAATTAAAAGTGGAGACTTAAAAAAACAAAATATCTGAGATCCCAAAATTTAAATTTGAAATTTAAACTTGAAATTTGAAATTTGAAATTCAAAAGCTGAAAACTAAAATTCAAATCTGAAATTCAAAATTCAAAAGTTTAAATTCGAAATTTGAAATTTGAAATTTTAAATCTCAACTTATGTGGACATTTAAAATAGTTGCATCCATCATAAATCATATTAAGGGCATTCTAATTACAACATAAGGGAAGGATTTCATCACCTTTCCTTAGCCCAAAACAACTACCCTCATAAATCTAGAACCCAAGCCTAATTTAAAACTCAACTAGCCAACTTAACTTAGAAACTACAATGAGTCTTTAGGCTAATTGAATTTGGCTAATTCTTTTCTGTCTAGAAAAGTTCCGATCAGGGTCGTGGCTACCATCTTATCTGCCCAACTCCGTTAAGCGGTTGTTGTCAGCTAAGTATGGTTATAGGCGGTTACACGAATTCTTGGTCCAACTGGCCTGGGCAAGTGATAAGTGCTAAATAATGCATAAATTAATATCTTATTCATAGCACTTATCATTATTTTAATTCACATATTTTGTAAATTCAACTAAAAATTTGTGTTACCTTCATCATTGCATTATTAAAAATAATTCGATTTTGCTTGATTTTATTGGTCCATCTAATGTATGCAGGTCGAATCAAATTCATCTGGGATGACCCCTAAACCCAAATCGCATGCACCCCATGAATCGGATCTTCCTAACCAATTAGAGTCGACCCCAATTTTTCTTTTCAACACATGGCCACCCCAAGTTCACGTATTTTCTCCCTTGTTCCGTGCCCTAGCCATATCTAAGCTACTATACCACAACTCCAACTGCAAGTCATCTCAGCCATCCATCAAATCCCAATGTCTGAGATCCTCCATATCCCACGGATCAACCATCAGCCGAATCATCCCAGCATCCAAGCCAAGCTTCCATCCGCGTGTCCTCCCTCCCATCCGCATGAACCTAGCAACATCATGTCCGATTCTCCCTTACACTCGTCTTCATCTCAGCCAACGGCAGCATCTCCGAATCCCCTGCATCCTCATCCCAACTCCATCATCTCGAATAAATCCCAGCTCCTTTGTTCTCAACCGTATCCATCGTTTTCAAGTCTCTCATGTCTTCATCTCAACTAATCTCCCAACATCCAGCTTCTCCTCCACGTTCCGGATTAGATCACGATCTCCCAGCATTCCGAATCACCTCCCCTGTTCCCAACCGTGTCCAAGCTTATCCACTGTGTGCACATCGTGTTCACAACGCATTCCGACCGTTCCCTCCTTCCACGAAATCCCAGCAACCGTGACTTCCTCCTAGCAAATCTCTGCATTCATCCTCATCCTTCCCACAACCGTATGCATTTTCCCCGTGCGTTCATCCTCTCCCATCTCAACGATTTCATTCCCAGCATCTTCCCTTCCATGTCCGCAGCATTCCAGCCGTTCGGATTGACTCCATCATCCACGTCGCGTCCACAGATCCAGCCCCCAGTTCACCGGCCTCCCACATCCAGATTTCTTCTTCCGAATCTAAAGAACAAAGCCACATCCACTCGCATTCAACCATTCCGACTTCATCCTCCCAAGCTTCACGTGCTCTTCCCCTATTTCGGAACCAATCCCAGCCGAATCCAGCTCTCATCTTGTTCCGAGTTCATCCATATCCCAGCATCTTCTTCTCTCCCACTGCATTCATGGAACAGAGCATCCTCTAATGGGATAAACTCAAATCCCAGCAAATTTCCCACGCCTATCCTTACAGGTCTCCCATGAACAGAATCAAGCATCACAACTGTTAGAAACCCCGCCCATGCCGCAAAAAATTCAAAAAATTCAGATGCAGCGGAAGAGGCATGCGCGGGATCAACCGTTCATCACATGAACGTTGTTTAAAACCATTCGTAGATAGATAAGGATTAAAAAACTTTTAAAAATATTAGAAGATCAGATCTTCACCTTGTACGGGTAGATGATCACCGCTAACTGATGATCGTGGTTTTTGGATGAAGGTTCGCTTGAAGCCGTTCAAGTGCCCGGCCTCTACGGGTATCCACACGAAGCAGAAAACCGATCCAAGCTTCTTTTTCTCCCCAGGGTGCTAGCTCCCTTGCAGAGAAAACTTGGTGGCTGATGTCCTCCCTTTTAATCAACCCTTGATTGTACTTGGGAGGAAGAAGAAGAAGGAGAAACCATGGAAGAAGATCACCAAGCCTTGCAGCCCTTTTTCCTTTGCCTGCGTTGGAAGAAGGAAAGGAGGAAGAGGATGCCACCGAGACTCCTCTTGGCTTTTCCCTTTGCTTGCGGCTGAAACAAGAGGAGGAGAGGGGGCTCACGGGTGGAGAAGGAAGAGGGCTTGAATCATCTACCCTAGGGTGCCGCCCACATCCCCTTTTAAGCATGAAGGGCTCCTACAAGTTAGGAGGCCTTGATTGTTTTCCAAGAGGGGCGCCGGCCCCTCTTGTGTTGCCACACCAACAAGGGAAAAGAGGAGGGGCGTGCGCCCCTCCCTCTTGGCTAACCCTAGTCCTCCTCTAAGGAGGATTAGGAGGTCTTCTAGTGGCTAAGTCCTAATCTAATTAGGCTTAGTCCAAGGTTTAACCAATTTGGGTTTTATACAAGTCCTAATCCAATTAGAACTTGAATGAACCATGACTTAATTTGAACTCTTCAATCCTAACCCAATTAGGAGTCATCTTGATTCATTAGGTTAATAATTAATTAGGACTTAAGAAATCCTAATCCAATTAGGACTTATTTAATTTTAGCCCTAATCCAATTAGGACTCTAATTTGAATCCGAAGTCCTAATCCGATTAGGACTCTAGGAATCCTATTCCAAGTAGGAATTCAAATTTAATTCAAAACTCCTAATCTAATTAGGATTGTAGGAATCCTACTCCAAGTAGGAATCCCAGTCCTACTCCAATTAGGATTCCCAGTCCTAATCCAATTAGGACTTTAGGAATCCTACTCGAAGTAGGATTTGTGTTTAAGTTCAATTAATTAATTCCATTGTTCCTTCTTCAACTGAATATCAATCGAATTGATTACTTGTGATTCCTAATCACGATTCAACTATCGGATCGGTCAATACTTCTAGTGTGTGTGACCCCATAGGTTCTATTCTGACTGGTAGTGAGATATATTGTGGTCTCTATCACAATATCATTGAAAACTCCTTTCAATGGGTCGGAACGATTCCAACTCTACTCATTAGGGTTAATCGATCATCGAGATAATCCCTGTGAGTCCCACCATCTACTAGTGACACCTAGCAGCATGTAGTGGCTACCCAGCAGAATAGAATGATGAACCTCTAGGTGCAGTTATCATGTGATACAGTCCTTCTATCGTGGATCCCTACAAGATGGAGGTCATGGATAACTGATGAGAGCACAAAAGTGCAATCATCGTACTACCTTAATTAGTATTATAGTTAATTTTTAATGATAAAATTAATTAATTAACATTGTATTTGTGTTTGAGTGCAAGGAGTCAAAGAGACCCAATAACATTGGGTTTGAGCCCAATGCCTGGCAGCTCGAGCTCAACGAATTCCCCAGCTGCCATGCAAGCATGAAATCCTGCACCGTCCATCAGGTCACCTACCAAATCAGTCCCGCATCAAGGCCTCACGATCATTTCCTTCTCGGCCATCTGCCCAGCCAATCATCAACATCCCAAATAAATCCACTCCGTCCGCATCGTCAACGAGTCCTCCTAGCATCCCACGGATCACACCGTCATCACAGCCGTCCATCTCATGATCAGATCAAGCTCCCACGCATGTGAAGCATCCGCGCGTCTCACCCTTCCGTGAAGCCAGCCATCATCCTCTTCCCCCTCCCGGATCCAAGCCGAGAACGCCTCCTCCCGTCTTCAACGCCATCATCCCGCAGCTAGCCCCCTCTCCCATGGAATCCAAGCCTCCCGTGATGCTAGCAGTGGTCCCACGGAGCCTCCGCCTCAGCCCGCCATCCCCTCCTTCCCGTCGGCATTCACTTCAACGCGTCCCCGTGATAGCAGCATCCGGCATCCGCTCCGCGATTCCTCCCAGTGATCCCGATCCACGGATCAGCTTCTCCCCAGCATCACGTCCAAGCTGCATCAAAATCCCACGCTGCAATCAAGCTTTTTCTGTCCGTTTGCAAGGCGTGATCCCAGACGCCTAATCCAGCATCACGCGTGATCCCAGCAGACGTCCGCTCCTCCCACCAGCCCACGGGTCATCGCCTCCTCACAGCTGCTCCAGCCGTCCGTGTCTATCCCAAATTAGCATCATCCAAGCCATCCTCCGCAATCCGCCCAGTGATCCCGTGCTGTGATCAAGCCGCCGTCTCAGCCTCCCATCTACTCTTCATTCCGGATCGGCTCCTCCCTTCTTCCTCCCGTCGATCCCACGGCAACCTTCCATCCGTGCCTTCCACCCGTTGATCCCGCAGCCAAGAGCCCGTCCGCATTCATCTTCCCCGGATCATGCAGCCGTGACCGTTACCCCTCCATCAGGGGATTCATCGCTGTCCATTAGGGGGTGGACGACCTATTTAAGGAGGAGGAGGCGGGGAGCTTTGGGGGTGGCCGGTGGGTCCAAGGCGGGTGGGTTCAATGCCATCATCCCACGCCCGCTCCGCCTCAGCCCGCGCCTTCTTCCTTCCGCATCGCGTCCCCCTCTTGGCCCAAAGAAAGAAGTTCACAGCCTCCTCCCAGCGTCCGCGTGCCACATCTCCAGCAATCAAGCCTCCGTCTGCCCCATCCGCACCACGCCCAGCTTCATCCCGTGATCGGCTCCTCCCAGTGCCCGGATCCACGCTCCTCCCGGCTTCTTCCGCTCGACCCAACAGCGATCCAGCCGCAATCTGCGATCCATCCAGCCACAACGCGTCCGGATCCACCTGCCAAAATCCCAGGCGCCCGTTCTTCCTCCTCTCCATGCAAAATCATGTGGATGATCTCTGGTGAGGATCTATAAAAGGGGAGGAGCTCACGTCCAAGAGGAGAGCTCGGTTTGGGTGGTGGCCGGCGGGTCCAAGGAGGAGGTGAGCTCGGTTGAGAAGGAAAATAGAATTTTGGCGCCGTTGCCGGGGAGGCAAATCGAGAAACAAGAATGATCACGAAGATCAAATCGGATTTTGGATGCCCGGAGTGAACGCACTCTGGTAGTAAGTTTTTATTTTTATTAATTTTTCTTATTTTGATTATTTTTAGTTAGTAATTTCGTAGTTATTAAATTCTGAAATTTGAAATTCGAAATTAAAGTTTTCTATAAAAAAAAGTAAAAAAAAAAATTCAAAAATTTAAAAATTTAAATTCAAAATTTGAATTCTGTGATTCGAAATTTGAAATTTTTAAAAAAAAGTTAAAAAAAAGTTAATTAAATTTTTAAAAAAAAATCAAAAAAATATTATTTTTGCTAGTAATTAATAGGGTGCAATCCCCCGAGGTGATCATACCTCTATTGGGGCTCCTCACGGAGTAATCTCCCGAGCTTATTCAATGGGCATTCGGAGATTGACTGACGCATAAGGATTGTGTTTAGTTAACATTCAAGTTATTGTTATATAAAAAATAAAAAATAATAAAAATAATAAAAAATAGTAAATAAAAAAATAATTTTGTTTGCTCATTTAATCAGTACAACCTAATGATATTGCATAAACTTTAAAAAAATTATTGAATATTTGCTGCATTTAGTATTAAGCATTTGCATAAAATAATTTAAGGGCAAAACCCATTAAAAAGATAAGGTCGGGAAGTCATTACCTGTCCTTAGCCCAAAAATCACCACCTTGCATACTTATCCTAAGCCAAATTAAATTAAAATTAAATTAGACGTTGGCCTTAGGGTTTTCGAGCTCAATTAAGCTCTTGGAAAGAAGCGGCTGAAAGCCACTCCAGTGAGGATTTAGTAATTGGTGATGTCTAGGAAAGTTTTACAACAGTGAGAACTGTTACGGGTATTGTGGTATCGGTATATCCCTTCTGGCACCACCACACACCCCGGGACTTTCCTGGTCACTAGTTACTGGATCACTTAACTGGTAAGCTCAAGCTTAATCTGAAAGGGAGATTAGGAACTGTCTAATCTAGAGAGAATTTTAGGAACTTTTTTAACCTGATAAGTCTCTGTGCAACTAGATTTAAGAAGCTACTAAACCTCACTTAGTTCTAAGACTAATAGGATCAAATTGTTGTGTGGTGTTGGTTGTGGTCAACTGTGTCTAGCCCTTCTTTTCTTTTAGGATTTCGTTTAGGAGTCGAGTCTAATTAAGTTGTGGATAATGTATGCATGGTAGAAAATCATTAAGGGGTAAGTTAACACCATTTAACCCAGAGGTTGGAAAAAAGTATCGTCACATCCGACGAATTATTGATCAACCACCAATCTCTACAATGGGTGATCATATTAAAACCCTGAATGAGTTATTCGCTCCTGCATCCGCTAGTCCACCTATAGTGTTGCCAATAAATAACGCAGCCCAATTTGAAATTCGGGCTGCGACAATAAATAAGCTACCCAAATTCCATGGGTTTTAAAGGGAGGCAACCCAACATGTAAATATTATATAAATAAATATATATACATATAAATATAAAAATAAAAATAAAAAAAATTAATAAATTACTAATATGTAGGTTTGGGGGTTTTTGGCCCCAATTGTCACTTTACCCACCCATATCAGGTAACTTCTTCTCTGTCCTATTACTGCCTTAAATTTTATTTAACATTGAGGACAATGTTAGATTTAGGTATGGGGGTGAGAATATTTTTGATTTTTTTATGCCAAAAAAAATAATAAAATTTAAAAAGAAAAGAGGAGTTCAAATTTTTTAACTCAAACTCTAATCTTTTTGGCTGTACAAACTAGGATTTGCTTTGACAATAACTTTGAGTTAAGAAATATGATAGCAGTTCTAGCTTGAGTTTTCGTCCCACCTATCTTCTGCTAACATGTTACAAGATGATTTAGCACCAACACGTAAGCACATGAATAGTGGGGTATGTATACTTGCAACTAATATGAATACTTTTAATCTTCGGGATAATTTAAAAGTTATATGTGTGATGAACACCCTAATCAAAAAAAAAAAAATAAAAGAAAAATAAAATAAAATAAAAATAATGAGTTTATTTTAAGTCTTCTCACTGAGTAACCGGGCCTCTTGCCTGGCAAGCAGCGAGTGTTCGCGTAAAAAGGTGAGGATAATTGAGATTAAACTCTGAGTGACTAATTTGGCCTTGAAGCCTAGTTAACTTGAGTTATTAAGCCTGTTAGGGTGTCTCTAAACCTAGTGCCCTGAGCCATCTGGATCGGGAGTCATTGGCCTAACACTCGCTACATGGGTCAGCTAGAAAGCTTAATAAGGCTAAATATTGCACAAGTCATTCTTATTAGCATTCAGTCTGATATAAAAAAAATAATAAATAAATAAATAAATATGGGGTGTTCATTACCATTTAACTCTAGAAAGTCTTGAAAATTAGAGTGATCATGTTGGAAGTAAGTAAAAGCCACTCATTTATATGATACTATCTTGCACCTCACTACATTCTTGACTTGTTAGCAGATAGATGGGGAGTAATGAAACTTGAGTTAGAGTCTGCTTAAATATGATAGCAATAAGTCTTTATTGTCCTTGCAATTCTAAGTTCATACAGTAAATTTTGAGTTTAAAATTGGAAATCCCTGACTGATGAAGTTTGTGGGTAACTTCACTGCAAACCCTCATGAGACAACACTCGTCCACTAGGGTAACCTAGGGGTTTAAAGGCTTGTTGCACGTGCTAAGTGCAATCGTGACTCCTTACGAAAATGGGTATATATCTTAGTTTTGTGTATTTAGTTAAAAAAAAATAGAGAGTCATAAGTTAGACTACATCTTTTTGTGCCCTTATTTTATCGTTTGCTTGTAAATTGCTAGAGACTAGCAATAAGCTAGTTGGGGGGTGTGATGAGAGCACAAAAGTGCAATCATCGTACTACCTTAATTAGTATTATAGTTAATTTTTAATGATAAAAATAATTAATTAACATTGTATTTGTGTTTGAGTGCAAGGAGTCAAAGAGATCCAATAACATTGGGTTTGAGCCCAATGCCTGGCAGCTCGAGCTCAACGAATTCCCCAGCTGCCATGCAAGCATGAAATCCTACACCGTCCATCAGGTCACCTACCAAATCAGTCCCGCATCAAGGCCTCATGATCATTTCCTTCTCGGCCATCTGCCCAGCCAATCATCAACATCCCAAATAAATCCACTCCGTCCGCATCGTCAACGACTCCTCCTAGCATCCCACGGATCACACCATCATCACAGCCGTCCATCTCATGATCAGATCAAGCTCCCACGCATGTGAAGCATCCGCGCGTCTCACCCTTCCGTGAAGCCAGCCATCATCCTCTTCCCCCTCCCAGATCCAAGCCGAGAACGCCTCCTCCCGTCTTCAACGCCATCATCCCGCAGCTAGCCCCCTCTCCCATGGAATCCAAGCCTCCCGTGATGCTAGCAGTGGTCCCACGGAGCCTCCGCCTCAGCCCGCCAGCCCCTCCTTCCTGTCGGCATTCACTTCAACGCGTCCTCGTGATAGCAGCATCCGGCGTCCGCTCCGCGATTCCTCCCAGCGATCCCGATCCACGGATCAGCTTCTCCCCAGCATCACGTCCAAGCTGCATCAAAATCCCACGTTGCAATCAAGCTTTTTCCGTCCGTTTGCAAGGCGTGATCCCAGACGCCTAATCCAGCATCACTTGTGATCCCAGCAGACGTCCGCTCCTCCCACCAGCCCACGGGTCATCGCCTCCTCACAACCGCTCCAGCCGTCCGTGTCTATCCCAAATTAGCATCATCCAAGCCATCCTCCGCAATCCACCCAGTGATCCCGTGCTGTGATCAAGCCGCCGTCTCAGCCTCCCATCTACTCTTCATTCCGGATCAGCTCCTCCCTTCTTCCTCCCGTCGATCCCACGGCAACCTTCCATCCGTGCCTTCCACCCGTTGATCCCGCAGCCAAGAGCCCGTCCGCATTCATCTTCCCCGGATCATGCAGCCGTGACCGTTACCCCTCCATCAGGGGATTCGTCGCTGTCCATTAGGGGGTGGGCGACCTATTTAAGGAGGAGGAGGCGGGGAGCTCTGGGGGTGGCCGGTGGGTCCAAGGCGGGTGGTCGGCGAGCCCAAAGAAAGGAGAAAGAAGAAACAGAGCAATGCTCTGTTTCTCTTGGGAAGAAGAAAGAAATAAAAAAAAAATGTTATTTTATGTTGAGGGAGAAGCTTATTTGTTTTATATTTTTTTTTTATGTTATTTGTAAAAGGGAAGAAACATTAGGTTTCTAATCTCCACTTTTATTTGTAATGAATTTTCTTTTTATCAAATCTATCATTTCTTTTTCATGCAATCCTTGTTCTAGGTTTAAGTTAATTTCTGTTTTTTTTATGCAATTTTTTTAATTCTTCTTTGATGCAATATATTAAATTTTCTTTTATGCAATTTATGTTCTAGGGTTTTGATCTTCTTAGCACTTGCTTTCATCCATTTTAATTTATGCCAAAATTTTCCTTTGAATAGTTAAACATTTCATGAATTTATAAATGCTCTTTGATTTCTAAGTACTTGTCTTTTTATTATTTTTAAATAAAGAAAATTCTCTGGTAAATTAGAGAATCTATCATCATCCCCGACATCATGTTTTTCTTTAGTTATTCGAAACTCAATTTTGAATCCGAGTGAACGTTTTAATTTTTATGCAACTCCAATCGCCTCCCTGTGGATCGACCTCTTACAACCACTATTCTTCGAGTAGGAAAGGTAAGAGTAGAAATTAAATTTAACTTTTGTTCGTCGGTTCTAACAACGATCTGTCTAGCATATTTTTAGGTAGACAGGAATCGGACGAACAATAACTCGTCAAACCCCTTCGTCTGTCATATGTTAAGATTTATTCGACTTAAGTTCGAGAGCGGAGAACTCTTTCTCCACTGTGCAATCTGCCCCGGCCGAGGTCTTACGAACTCAGTCTTATAAATCACATAGGATCTCTCCTTATCTATCAAGGTCGATAGATTCCTTATAGATGCATACCCTACTCCTACAGTGAACCTACTGCAGCCAATCTACACTGCATGGACCCATATGGCTAGAGACCATGTATATGTGTAGTCAAACTATAATAACCTCACTGTGAGTAGCCGAAGCATCGCAGGTCAAAGGACCAGTCACACTACTGCAACATCAAGCAAGTCACTGACGAGTGGATAGACATCCAAGTGACTTCTTGTCTTGGTCACGCTCAGTCTTAACAAGCACCTGCACTATTACTTCAGTGTCGCCACACTGTGGACTCGAGTCTCGTCCATCCATAAGGAAAGCAATGTGTGCACTGATCGGATCGATCACCGTCCTTGTGATGATCCATTGATCAGGAGCATTCAGAAATTAATCACTAATGATGCATGGCTCAAATTCTTAACTCTTAAGAATATGCATCATCATCTTATTAATTCTTGGATGATTCATAGACACATAAATAATATGAATAAAAAGATGCCTTTTATTTATTCAATAATAAATAGTCAAGTACAAAATTATGTCCTAGAATTAACAATGTGTCAGCCAGATTAGTTTCTAGGGCATACATCTAACAATCTCCCACTTGCACTAAAGCCAATTGGTCATATATCTTAGGTCCATCTTCTCAAGGTGGGCTTTAGTCTTTTGTTGACTTAGCTACTTAGTGAATGGGTCTGCCACGTTGTCCGCGGAGTCTACTCTCTGCACCTTGACATACTTCTTCTCAACATAGTCGCGTATGAGGTGGAAGCACCGCTCTATGTGCTTGGACTTCAGATGAGACCTTGGTTCCTTAGCAAGAGCTATGGCGCCATTATTATCGCAGTAGAGTGTTATGGCATCTGATGTCATTACATCCAATTCTACAATGAATTTCTTGAACCAGAAGCCTTCCTTAGCAGCTTCAGAGGCGGCGATGTATTCAGCTTCCATAGTAGAATCAGCAATGATCGGTTGTTTAGAACTTTTTCAATTCACCGTACCACCATTGCACAAGAACACATATCCAGATGTTGACTTTCTATCATCGACATCAGTCATGAAGTCTGAATCTGTGTACCCTTCTACCTTTAACTCTGATGATCCTCCAAAGACCAAGAATAAATCTTTAGTTCTTCTTAAGTACTTAAGAATATTCTTCACAGCTGTCCCGTGTTCTTCACCTGGATTCGTGATAGTCAACTTTAAAGACCACGCAATAGCACGTATCTAGTAGGATAGTGATTACGGGTATCGATCCACAGGGATTGGGGTATAGTTATTTTTCTTTAAAAAAATATTTAAAAGGAAAAGTTTGTGAAGAAAATTAAACTAGAAATTTAATAAGAAATGCAATTAAAATGATATCAGTTTGGGAGAACCTAGGGCAAGAAATTCACCACTAACATCGGAACAAGGGTGAGGATGATAGTGTTATTTTGATGATTAACAAGTAATTATCTAGAGTATGTTATAAGTTAAATTGATACTTCATTTATAAGTTCATTACTCTCAGTATATTTGTGTGATTGATAATAGATACATGCTTTGTTCATTTGAATGAATCTAACCTTGAGAATGCAGCAAAGTGTGGATTGAGTCGACCCAAAGATTGTTTGAGTCGACCCCGGCACATCAAGAAATCATTTGGCACACTCCTGCAAAAATGGCACAGATGAACAGTTGGTTGGGTCGACCTAAGGTAAGCATGAGTCGACCCAAACTTCAAGAACCTCAAATCATGAAGGAAATATGTTCTCTGGATTTACTGAGAGGGTCGACCCAAACAGTGGTTGAGTCGACCCAAGCTTGAGTCGACCCAAACTCTGAGAGGGTCGACCCAAAGGCAAGACAGAAAGACAGACAGAAAATGGTTCTCTGAAATTACTGAGAGGGTCGACCCAAGAAGAAGTTGAGTCGACCCAAGTGAACTTTGAGTCGACCCAAAGAAAGGATGGGTCGACCCAAGTGAAGGAAGGCTGAAATCAAAGTTTCTGTGTTCTCTGAGAGGGTCGACCCAAGGAATGTTTGAGTCGACCCAAGGCAAAGTTGGGTCGACCCAAGGACAGGTTGAGCCGACCCAAACACGGGCTGAATAGTAACGGCTAGTTCTACAGATGTACTTTTTGTCCTTCCCAAGGTCAGTAACGGCTAGTTTTTGAATTCTAACCATTGGGGCTTGACCAAAGAAGGTGGGAAGCTATTTAAAGGGGCACTATTCATCAGAGAGAACAACTTTTACAAAGGAATATCAAAGAGTACTCAAGAACACAAAAGTGCCCTAATCTTCTTCATCAAGAGCTTCATTCAAGAATCAAAGAAAGGGATTGAGCAGATTCAAAGAGGCATCAAGAGCTCCATCCCCCCTTGAAGAGTGAAGCATCCTTGACAAAGAAGAGCAAAGCCACTTCAAAGCGATAAATACTTTCTAACTCTTCTTTGTAGTTTATATTGTTTCATATGCTCATTTAGGAGTTTGAATCTTTTCTTTTTGTTTGTCAAACACTTTGTAAAGGTTCGTTGGTTAGCCCGCAAAACCAACAAAGATTTTTGGTGAACCCGGAAAACTAAAGTGTAAAGGTTCGTTGGTGAGCCCGCAAAACCAACAAAGGTTTTTGGTGAACCCGAAAA
This sequence comes from Phoenix dactylifera, assembly GCF_009389715.1. NCBI lineage: Eukaryota > Viridiplantae > Streptophyta > Magnoliopsida > Arecales > Arecaceae > Phoenix > Phoenix dactylifera. The sequence goes on from NW_024067688.1 coordinate 256,140, forward strand.
ACCAAAGTGTATAGGTTCGTTGGTGAGCCCGTAAAACCAACAAAGGTTTTTGGATTGTGAGCCCGGAAAACAATCCAACTGTAATCCGCGGGATTATAGTGAATTCCCAAGGGGACGCTTGGGGAGTGGACGTAGGTGCTAAGGAGAGCACCGAACCACTATATATTGTTGTGTTTGTGTTGTGCTTGTGCTTACGTTTATTCTTGCATCATCTTCTATCTTTGCACTAGTTTAAATCAGTCAAATAGTTTAAGAAAGCATCCACCGCACTTAATTAAGAAAACGGTTAAAGCACCAAAATTTGGAAGAAACCAATTCACCCCCCCCGCTTGGCTTGTCACCTTGGGCAACAAGTGGTATCAGAGCAAGGTGCTCTAATAGTACTCATTGATCTCACAATCAAGAGTTAAAGATCATGACAACCCAAGTGGGATGTTCTATGAGTGAGGGACAATTAATTGACAGACCTCCACTATTTGATGGTATAAACTACACATATTGGAAAGCACGCATGCGCATTTTCATTCAAGCACATGACTACGATTTATGGAGTATCATAGTCAATGGGCTACACACAAACACTAATCATGATAAAGAAAGGGCTCAGCAAAATGCAAAAGCCATGAATATTCTATATTGTGCATTGGATGATAGTGAACTTAATAGCATATCTTTTTGCATAACTGCTAAGGAAATATGGAATATGCTTGAAGTTAAATATGAATGCACTAACGTTTCTAGTGAATTTGAAACTAGTTCCGAAGAAGAAGAGTATCAAACTGAAACTGAAAATCTATGCTTTGTAGCACATGAAGATGAGGTATGTACTTGAACACAAAGTGATTTCTCATTCAAAAATCAAGTACATACTGAAGCTCAATCTGATTTTACATTTGATGAACTTCATGATGCTTTTTCTGATTTATACTTAGAATACAAGAAGCTTAATTTAAAAAATAAGAAGCTTAGTTTAAAGAATAAAAAGCTAAATCTGAAAATGTCAGAAGAAAGAAATTCTACCGTTGAAATGAAAGACAAATTAAATTTTGAGAATGAACATTTAAGGTTAAATTCAGAAGAATTAATTCAGAAAAATCAGAATTTAATTAAAGAAAATCAAAACTTAAGTAAAAAGGTTAACCAACTGAAATCTTTTATTAACAAATTCACTGTAAGTTCAGAAAGATTAAAAACAATGTTTGAAAGCCAACATGCTGATTTTGATAAATCAAAACTTGACTGGACTTCCTTACTTAACAATAAATCCCTAAATAAAAAGGTAATTAATTCACCAAGCAAACCATCAAATAAGATAACTTGTTTCAAATATGAAAAGAATAGGCATAAAAACTTTACCTATTGTTTCAATACAAGCAAATCAAATGATAAAATTATTACAATTAAACAGATTTGGATTCCAAAAGAAACCATATGCACTAACTCCCAAAGATCCAAGCAAGCTTGGGTACCTAAAATGAAAAACTGAGATTATCTTGCAAATGTGTCAAAGCAGCCCTTGAAGCTCATGTGAAACTCTTAATTGGGTGCCATGGCACGTGACTTGTAAATAAATTTTATTTCATCATTTGTGAATGTAATTTAAATTGTCATTTTATGTCTTGATATGCTTAACTTTATAAATTCAGTTAGGCTATTGAATATTTATTAAATGCCTTGTATGTATGACAAATCTTATCTACACGATCTTAGCATGAAATTTTCTAGTGCTTGCATGATGATAAGAAAACAATGAATGAATATGTATAACTTTCTCCTTCAAGTTTTCAAAATCTAAATTTTCTCTCTAGTATAAATGATTGATGCTGATTTCATGCCTTCATGTTAAAACTTCATTGAGCATAATCATTGTATCCATGATTAATATCTTTCTCTAAAATTATCTCAAATTCTACTGATTAATTGTAACATGTCATGCTTAACTTGATCATAAAAATCTTTTAAAGCATGAATATTAATTCTTTTAAACTATCACTCATAAGTCAAAATAAAATCCTAATTGCTCTAAAAGAAGATTGCTCAACTCCCTGAAACATGATTATTAGTGTTGAAAACTAAATCATAATCAAAATTTTTGATAGAAACAACTGTTTAAGATAATTTGATTAAAACTCAACTTGTATATCTTATTGATAATTATCTTAAGCAAATAGAATCTAAGCTAAATTAATTCTGAAAATAAAAAAAAAATTTTGATTTGACCTTGATGAATCCTTCTATTGCCTCACATGCTTGTCCTTGAACCATTTTACTTAATGAAGTTATCTCTTTAGTTCAAGTGACTTGTGCTTGCTTATATTTAGGCAATCTTTTGAGTAAAGTGACTCAAATTCAATTATTATCATGTCTCATGTTGAGTCATCTAGTTAAGAAATATGTTGTATGAATGTTTTTGTATCCTAGAGAACCTAAAGAATTGCCTTCAAGAAAAGAAAAAGGTTTAGCTAATGATACAGGACTTATGAGCAAGAAATTTCAACTTGAAGGACACCTCGATGAAAGATACAATAAACATCCCCTTGCAAACAAAAAAAAGAGAGATTTTCTTCAGCCAAGGATGTAAAGAATTTAAAAGATATTTGGCTTGAAGAATACTAAATGCATTGGTAATCTAAACCCTTCTCTTGTGAGTTAGTTGAGCAAAATTAATAGTCTGAAATTATATGGTAGCATGATTAAACATTTAATTGCTAATCTTCTTGATATCATGCTTCATTCTCATGCTAATGATAATTGTTTCATGATATGATTAAATTGAAGTTCACTTTTGCCTGTATAATGCATAACCATGAAATACACAAGTTTATACCTCAAGTTTCTAATTCAAAATAACTTGTGATAAGCTATGAATCATTGGGCATAATGAAAATGCTGTTTGCATGATATATATTTATATGCAGCATATTAGATTAATTCTTTATTCTGCTCTTTCATGTAACTACTTGAAAATGACAAAAAGAGAGAGAGATAAAGAAAAAGAAAATGAACATTGCTCAGAAGAAGTAAAAGCTAAGTAAATACTCCAATCTTAAGTAAAAGCAGCGCAAGCATAATATATTCAGCATATTTGTGAGACTTGTGTGAACATTCTTTTGGAAGGGATAAAATCCATAATTAATTATATTTAAATAGGAGGAGTTTATTTGAAAAGAATTGATTTTGATCATTGACATGCTTGCTCTTAATATTTTAATGCATGACTTAACACATAATATATTTTGCATATGGCACGATGTCTTGAATTATGGGTTCTCAATATTTTGTAATACTCCATGCTTGGACAATTTGATTGAATGTTTGAAATACTACATAAAATTTTTATTTGGTATTATTGAAAAGAAATTTCAGAATTGTCGTTCACAATCATCTTTAAAATCTGAAAGTTGAATAAATTTGTAAAAAGGAGAAGAGAAGGATATCTCTATTTAGGCAAAATGAATTGATTTTGTTTTATCCTTCAACTTGCTTAACTTTGGTATATAATGTTCAAATTCATACTAAAACTCAACATAAATACAAATATTCTGAATATGCTCTTATATGTTTGAAATATGTGTTTTCAATCGTAATGATTTAAGATGAGCTACAATGTGAAGATACATATCTCAAATTACAACTTTGAAAGCCTCCTTGAGAATCTTTATGAAATTCAGAATCTGATTTTGTATAAAAGCTTAAACTCAATATGAATTTCTAGATAAAACTACAGCTTAAGAAAAATAGAATAATTCTGATGCCTTGATTGCTTGCCCCGATACGCATCTGAAACATATCATTTCTTATCTTCAAAGTGTACTAATATTGGTCTGAATGATGTGTCTTTCGATGATCTTGATTGCAAACAAATATTTTTAAATATGTGATTTTATTTTGATATTGAAAAGATTTATTGTGCTTCATATATACATTGCTGAAAAATTTTGATTAAGAAATTGAGTTCTATAAATATATATACTTCAATGATCATCTATATGTTTTTTTTTCCTCTCCTACATTATTAAAGACTTCTATCAAAATATATATGTGTTACGGGGGAACTTAGCCACCATGCCCCACGTGACCGGCACGCGCGCCCAGGAAGACTCCTTGATCCAGCAATCCGACCCCGAGTCGGCAATCTCTCGACAACAACAGACTGTTCCTCTGAGGCACGCCGCGGCCCCCTGCTCCACTACTCCCTGCAACGGCCGTATCCGGCGCTGCCCCACGATCCCCTGTAACAGCCGTACAAAGCGGAGCTCCACTATGCCCTGCCATGGCTGTACCCAGCGTTGCCCCACGACGCCCTGTAACGGCCATGTCAGTGGTAGCCCCATCGTGCCACACGATGACGAATCCCCGGAAAAACCCCCCAGCCTGATATATATGAGGCTGGGGGGGAAGGGGGAGGGTAAGATATATCTTCCAGAGTATCATCTCACCTGCTACCTTCTCCTTCTCCTTCTCCTTCGATCTCCTCTGACTTGATCGTCGGAGGGCCCCCATTACCCCGGTGGTGGTGCGAGGCTTGCTTGCAGGTTTCACGGCGGAGGGCGGAGCGCAACCAAAGCAACTCAAAGGGAACCCCGTTCACACCGCTGTGCCAATCGTTCTTGGTTTGGACCACCAGCAACAGTTGGCGCTAGAGGAAGGGCCGGATCTCAGAGCGATCGTAATGGCACGGCGAGGTGGTCGTGGAGCTTCCAATGCTTCTGGTCACGGGGCCTCTCGCGCCTCCGGCCGGGAGGCCGCTGCATCTCCAACACACTCTCAGCAACACTCCACCACCCCACCGCCCATTCAGACGGTCGAAGCCGCCCAGTTCGACCAGCTAGCCCAGCAGGTTCGCACCCTCGCGGAGGCGGTGCAGAATCTGCAGGGTGCGATGTCCCGGGCGCCGCAGCGGGCTCAGTAGCCACTGCTCCCTGAGCGCTCGCCTGTCCTCCTCAACCCGCGCTCCTTCCTCTCCCATGGGGAGGAGCGCCAGCGCGAGGAGGATTCTCGAGCACGGTCTATTCTGCCGAGACCTTTCCATCGGAGCTGCGCGGGGTACGAGAGGCGGGCCCGGGCGCGTTCCCAGACCCCCCAGTCCTCGAGGAACCCGCGCTCCAGTCGGTCCCCCACTCGCCGCTCCTTGTCTCCCACCCACCGGTCGCGCTCCCTGGACCGGCGGGTGGACGATCTCCACCGACAACTCCAGGTCCTGAAGGGCCATTCCAAAGATCCCTTCGCCGACTTAGAGATCTCCTCCCAGCCGGCGCTTGCCTCGAGGATCCTGCGGACCCCGAATCCCCCGGGGTTCAAAATGTCGGCGATCGAGCCCTATGACGGGGCGGCAGACCCGCGGGATCACGTCGAGAGTTTCAGGACCCTTATGCTCCTCCACGGAGCATCAGATCCCCTTCTCTGCAAGGCCTTCCCGGCAACCCTCCGTGGCCCGGCGAGGGCGTGGTTCGCCGGGCTGGAGGCTGACTCAATCCGGTCTTTCGACCAGTTCACTCGCCTCTTCATCACTCATTTCGCCGTCAGTAGCCGGCGGCGACTGGTCTCCGACTCCCTCTTTGACGTCCGGCAAAACGAGGGAGAAAGCCTGCGGGATTATCTTACCCGCTTCAACAGGGCAACGCTGGAGGTCTGGAACCTGAGTCAGGAGGTAGCTCTTTCAGCCCTGAAGCGTGGCTTCCGGAAGGGCAGGCTCACCTTCTCCCTGGACAAACGCCTGCCGCGGAGCTTCCCAGAGCTGTTGTCCCGGGCGAACCAGTATGCGGACGCCGAGGAGGCGGCCGCCCACCGGAGCAAGGAGGCTGCCGAGATCCCTCCAAAGCTTGGGAAGAAAAGGCGGAAAGAGGCACGCCAGAGGAGGAGCCCGACGCCCCAGCGTCGGCGCAGAAGCCCGTCGCCGGCGAAGAACCACGGCGCCCCACGCCCTCGTTCTCCGCCCCGACGTTTCAACCGGTACACCCCTCTCCTGACTCCCCGGGCCCAGATCCTTATGGAGATCAAGGGGCGGGAGGACCTCCCGGCCCCGAGACAGATACGAAGGATCCCTGAAAGAGGCCCTCCCGGGCGTACTGTGAGTACCACCGAGACCACGGCCACGACACAGAGGACCGCTTCCAGCTTCGGGACGAGATCGAGGCTCTTATCCGTCGGGGGCGTCTCGGTCGATATGTGAGCGACCGACGTCCCCCCGCAAACCCGCGTCCGGCCGACCCGGCTCCTCCGGAGCCTCAGGAGCAGAATCGACCCGTTGCGGGCGTGATCCACACTATCACTGGGGGCTGCTCTCGGCCCGTGAGGAACGCAGGGGGCTCGACGGAAGCGTCAGGGACGGCCGTCGTAAAGAGGCAGAGGGTCGGCAATGTAATCACCTTTTCTGATGAGGATGTAAAGGGGGTTCAGACTCCCCACGATGACGCCATGGTGACCTCCCTCACTGTGGCAAACTATGATGTAAGGCGTGTTCTTGTGGATAGTGGAAGCTCAGCTGATATTTTGTTTTACGAGGCCTTCCAAAAGATGAGCTTGTCCAGACAGTTGTTGCACAAAATGTCCACCCCCCTCGTAGGATTCACCGGTGACGCTGTCCCGGCGGAAGGTGTCGTTGAGCTGCCTGTGACTGCGGGCGTCGCACCCGCAGAAGCCACGGTGCGACTCGGGTTCTTGGTCGTCCGTGTTCCCTCGGCCTACAACGCTATCCTCGGGCGACCCGGGCTGAACGCCCTTCGCGCGGTGGTCTCCACGTACCACTTGCTCATGCGGTTCCCCACGGCGGTCGGGATCGGAGAGGTCCGAGGTGACCAACCGACCGCACGGCAATGTTTTCTAGCAACCCTCAAAGGGAAGAAGCCCGTGGAAGCCCTAAGCGTCGAGTCCCTTGATGCCAGAGACGAGGTGGCCTTGCGGCAGGGGGAGCCGGCCGAGGGTGTGGTCGAAGTCCCCCTCGAGGAAGGCCGCCCCGACCGGGCGGTCCGGGTCGGCGCCAATCTCGATCCGGGAGCTCGGGCCCGGTTGGAATTCCTCCGAGCCAATACCGATGTATTTGCCTGGTCGGCGGCCGATGTACCTGGGATCGACCCGGAGGTCATTTCTCACGCCCTCAACGTCGACCCGACCCACCGACCAATAAAGCAGAAGAAGAGACACTGTGCCCCGGATCGGATCCGGGTGGTCGACCAGGAGGTAGACAAGCTCTTGGAGGCAGGATTCATAAGGGAGGTAAGCTACCCCGAGTGGCTGGCAAATGTTGTACTTGTCCGGAAGGCGAGCGGGAAGTGGAGGATGTGCGTCGACTATACCGACCTGAACAAGGCGTGCCCTAAGGATAGCTTTCCGCTTCCGCGAATAGACCAACTGGTCGACGCGACTTTCGGATATCAGCTGCTGTCTTTCATGGACGCCTTCTCCGGTTACAACCAGATAGTGATGGCCCCACAGGACGAGGAGAAAACTGCCTTTATAACAGACCGGAGGCTGTACTGCTACAAGGTAATGCCCTTCGGTCTGAAGAATGCTGGCGCCACTTACCAGCGCCTCGTCAACAAAATGCAAGAAAAGAGAAATAAATGGGCAAACAAATTGAAAATCATATAAGAAAGCTTATACATCTAAGGGGGAGCAATTTGTAACAATGAAATTGATTAAATCAAAAATTTCTATCAAATTTCAGAATTTGGCACATATAAATTCAGAATTTGGCACGCACTTCTCGCACCCCGATACATAAGCTGAAACTCATATTTTATCTCAAATTTTTGAAGTTTCATCACTAATGAATTATAAATGAAAGGGGGAGCAATTCAAAGAGTCAAATTGGCAACATTTAAATGATAAAGGGGGAGATTTCACTCGTATATATGAAAAGCTAAAATTCAGCAATTTAATCCCTTTTACAAACTGATTTTAAAGACAAGTATCAATAGGCTTATACTCTTTATTTTGTAATCATCAAAAAGGGGGAGATTGAGGATGATAGTGTTATTTTGATGATTAACAAGTAATTATCTAGAGTATGTTATAAGTTAAATTGATACTTCATTTATAAGTTCATTACTCTCAGTATATTTGTGTGATTGATAATAGATACATGCTTTGTTCATTTGAATGAATCTAACCTTGAGAATGCAGCAAAGTGTGGATTGAGTCGACCCAAAGATTGTTTGAGTCGACCCCGGCACATCAAGAAATCATTTGGCACACTCCTGCAAAAATGGCACAGATGAACAGTTAGTTGGGTCGACCCAAGGTAAGCATGAGTCGACCCAAACTTCAAGAACCTCAAACCATGAAGGAAATATGTTCTCTGAATTTACTGAGAGGGTCGACCCAAACAGTGGTTGAGTCGACCCAAACTCTGAGAGGGTCGACCCAAAGGCAAGACAGAAAGACAGACAGAAAATGGTTCTCTGAAATTACTGAGAGGGTCGACCCAAGAAGAAGTTGAGTCGACCCAAGTGAACTTTGAGTCGACCCAAAGAAAGGATGGGTCGACCCAAGTGAAGGAAGGCTGAAATCAAAGTTTCTGTGTTCTCTGAGAGGGTCGACCCAAGGAATGTTTGAGTCGACCCAAGGCAAAGTTGGGTCGACCCAAGGACAGGTTGAGCCGACCCAAACACGGGCTGAACAGTAACGGCTAGTTCTGCAGATGTACTTTTTGTCCTTCCCAAGGTCAGTAACGGCTAGTTTTTGAATTCTAACCATTGGGGCTTGACCAAAGAAGGTGGGAAGCTATTTAAAGGGGCACTATTCATCAGAGAGAACAACTTTTACAAAGGAATATCAAAGAGTACTCAAGAACACAAAAGTGCCCTAATCTTCTTCATCAAGAGCTTTATTGAAGAATCAAAGAAAGGGATTGAGCAGATTCAAAGAGGCATCAAGAGCTCCATCCCCCCTTGAAGAGTGAAGCATCCTTGACAAAGAAGAGCAAAGCCACTTCAAAGCGATAAATACTTTCTAACTCTTCTTTGTAGTTTATATTGTTTCATATGCTCATTTAGGAGTTTGAATCTTTTCTTTTTGTTTGTCAAACACTTTGTAAAGGTTCGTTGGTTAGCCCGCAAAACCAACAAAGGTTTTTGGTGAACCCGGAAAACCAAAGTGTAAAGGTTCGTTGGTGAGCCCGCAAAACCAACAAAGGTTTTTGGTGAACCCAGAAAACCAAAGTGTATAGGTTCGTTGGTGAGCCCGTAAAACCAACAAAGGTTTTTGGATTGTGAGCCCGGAAAACAATCCAACTGTAATCCGCGGGATTATAGTGAATTCCCAAGGGGACGCTTGGGGAGTGGACGTAGGTGCTAAGGAGAGCACCGAACCACTATATATTGTTGTGTTTGTGTTGTGCTTGTGCTTACGTTTATTCTTGCATCATCTTCTATCTTTGCACTAGTTTAAATCAGTCAAATAGTTTAAGAAAGCATCCACCGCACTTAATTAAGAAAACGGTTAAAGTACCAAAATTTGGAAGAAACCAATTCACCCCCCCCCCCCTCTTGGCTTGTCACCTTGGGCAACAAAGGGTTATTTATATTTTATTTCGTTCTTGGATTAACATGCAAATTGGCTACAAGCCTAATAAGCATTTAAATAAAAATTCACAAAAGTAATTTGGGCATAATCCATCTTCAGTAGGCATGAAATGTCTACCCTAATCTAAGGTGGCAGCACATCGCATCTTCCCTAAGCATGGACTATCTTATATTTACTTAGTGATCATGAAGAACAGTTATATGAACATCATACTTAAAATCACAGAAATTAAATATGATTCAAAAGAAGATATCCATTAGAAACAATAAGTTCATACAACCCCAAGAATATAAAATAAAATAAATATAAAACCCTTATCCCTTTGTTAGGGCTGCATCCAGCCCCAGTGAAGAAATTAGCCTTCCATGAAGAGCTGAACAGTTGCACTGCAGGGGCACTTCATGATGATTGGTTCTTCCTCCTTCCTTCCGTCGGCTCCCTCTCAGCACATGATCATCTTTTCCTTTGGAAAATCATTCCCAAAATACTCAAGAAACTCTTCTCCCTCCTCTGTCTTCTGTGGGATTTTGCCTGTGAGCTCCGCCTGCTTCTAAGGAAGAGATGCTTCCTCCTTTTATAGGCTGCCCCTCCCCTGTTTCGAGTGTAGATAAGGATGAACGGCTGCTGGATAAGAGCAGATCTCTCTTGATCCTTGAACGCGGAAGATATGTGGGGCGGTTTGGGAGCGAATGCAAGGCTGTTCATGGGATAGAGATGAGTTGCGGAATATCCGGTCGTGGGAGGATGCAGAAGAAGGTGATGATCCGTGATCCATGAAGCTCAGGAGAATCTCGGATGGGATGCTGTTTGGATAAGGATTTGGAGTTTATCCCGTGTCGATGGACTCAATCCGGAAGAAAGGAAGCTTGGGAACGATGGATCTGTGGACGTGAAATGATCCGGAAGTTAAGAAAGATGCGAACTAGATGCAGAGGATGAACTTGGATGTTGGGATCTCGGCTGGAGGAGCTGGGATCAAGCCGGAAGAGGAGACGAATCCATGAGCTGGGAGGTAAGATCGGATCCTGAGTTTGGTAGAGGGATACGGCTGAGAACAGAGGATCTTTTGGATGCACACGGGAGGTTGGTTGCGGTTTGTGGGATACGGGAGCTATCCTGGCTGGCAGCGGGATATGGATGAAACGAATCCGGAAGAAGAATATGGCTCTGTTCTGTGATGAAGAGAAGATGGAGCTTATCTGTGGATAGACTGGGGACTGAAACCGATGGGAAGAGGATGAGGATGCTGGGAAATGAATTTTGAACGGGATGAAGATGCGTGAAACAGGGAATGATTCATGGGATTCGGCAGCTCGGGCGTTGGGAGTGAAGGTGCCGGAAGCTTGATCTGCATCGCGGGAGAAGTTTAGATGAATCTGGAACTTAATTCCGAAGCAAAGAAAGATGTGGAGGACTTTGTTCCGTTTGGGAGGATCTCGGAAGGTTGAGATGTTGGGTTTATCCGTGGGAGGATGGAGGAGATACGTGGGGTGCTGGGATGCGTTCACGGATCGGGGAAGGATGATATGAAGTTGGCTTTGAATGACTTGGGAGATGAAATGCGAGCGTGGACTGAGAGGATCTGGATGGAGGGAATCTAGCGGAGAAACTGGGATGGGATTGGTTCTGGGTGAATGTCGTGGAACAGGGGAAGTAAAGTTCGATGATGTTGGGATCATTTGGTTGTGCTGCCATTGGCTGGAAATCCGGGAGATGGGCATGAGATAAGGATGAAGTCGGAACATATTGAACGTGAAACAGGGGATTCGGAGAGGAGCATGGGACGTTGGGGTTAATCCAAAAGAAGGTTAGCTTGGTTCGGAAGAGGAGAACGTGGCTGGGGGTTTGAGAGGCGTGGAGTTGGGTGATGCAAGACGAATGGCTGAGATGGGATGAGGCTTTGAGATCCGTGCAACTAAGATGGTATGCTTTGAGATTTGAGAAACAAATAATTGAAGGGATTTTATTGTTTTTGAGATTAAAATTAGATCATGTGGAAAAAAAGTTGGAACGAGTGGGGAGAAATTTAGGTGAACTTAGAAAGTACTGAATTTTGGAGAAGAGTTCTTGAAGTCGACTCCGGAGAATGTGAAATTGTAAAATGATGTAGTGTCCGTTTAGGCTTTACCTAATTGAGCTCGACTCGACCTGCATGCATTAAGCTTAATCAATAAATAATCAAATCAAACTTGAATTACCTTGGATAATTTATTAAAATGCAATCATGAAGGTAATACAATTTTTAGTTAAATTTACAAAATATGTGAATTAAAATAATGATAAGTGCTATAAATAAGATATTAATTTATGCATTATTTAGCACTTATCAATTCGACTGATATCTGCTTGTGACACTCACAACAAGGGCTATATCAGGTCGTGTACATAGCATGGCATACATGAGGCTCCCTATTGCCGATGCATAAGGGATCTTGCTCATGCGTTGAATCTCTTCAGATGTGTTGGGGCACATCTTCTTGGAGAGATGAATTCCATGTCTTAGGGGTAAGAGACCCCTTTTAGAGTTTTCCATGCTGAACCTTTTCAGCACTTCCTCTATGTACATCTTCTGTGATAGGCCAAGCATCCTTTTAGATTTATCTCTATAGACTTTTATTTCCAAAATATAGGATGCTTCCCCAAGGTCTTTCATGAAGAATTCTTTTGACAACCAGACCTTGACCGAGGTTAGCATGGGAATATCATTTCCTATCAGGAGGATGTCGTCCACATATAGTACGAGAAATATGACAGCACTCCCACTAACCTTTTTGTAAACACGCGGTTCCTCTTCATTTTTGATGAAATCAAACATTTTGATTGCGTCATCAAAACGAGTGTTCCAACTCCGAGATGCTTGCTTTAGTCCATAGATGGACCTTTGAAGCATGCAGACCTTGTGATCTCCATCACTGGAAGTGAAACCCAAAGGCTGTTCCATATAGATATCTTCATCAAGATATCCATTCAGGAAAGCAGTTTTCACATCCATCTGCTAGATTTCATAATCATGAAATGCTGCAACGGCAAGCAATGTTCGGATGGATTTCAGCATGGCTACAGGTGAAAAGGTTTTCTGATAGTCAATGCCTTCGCGTTGACTATATCCTTTCATCACTAGCCTCGCTTTATAGGTCTCTATCTTTCCATCCGAACCTATCTTCCTTTTGTAGATCCATTTGCATCCAATAGGTACAATACCTTCTGGTGGATCTACTAGGGTCCAGACTTGGTTGGAATGCATGGAGTCTAACTCTGATTTCATAGCTTCCAACCATTTCTCGAAATCGATATCAGATATCGCCTCGTTGTAGGTTTTGGGATCCTGTATGTGATCCCTATCTCCCACTAGGAATATTTTCTCGGTATCCTCTTCTAGTATACCTAAGTATCTATCGGGAGGATGGGAGACCCTACTAGATCTGCGAGGTTGTTGAGAGACATCGTGTACTGGCTCTGTATGAATGGGTTCGATAGGATCCATGACTCGTTGCTTTTCAGAGACTTTCTCTTCAAGCTCAATTTTCCTCCCACTGCCTCTATCAAGGATAAACTGGTTTTCCAAGAAGATGGCATGACGGCTCATAAACACTTTATGATCCTCTGAGACGTAAAAATTGTATCCTAATGACTCTTTAGGATATCCTATAAAATGAGCACTTATGGTCCTAGCCTCTAGTTTGTCCGCCTGTAGTCTTTTGACGTGGGCCGGACATCCCCAAATCTTGAGATGACCAAGACTTGGTTTCTTACCATGCCATATCTCATACGGTGTGGTAGGAACATATTTAGAGGGAACTCTATTCAGTAGATATACTGCGGTAAGTAAGGCATCTCCCCAAAGAAACATAGGTAAATCAGTGAAGCTCATCATGGACCGGACCATATCTAATAGAGTTCGATTTCTCCTCTCTGACACCCCGTTGAGTTGAGGTGTACCCGAAGGAGTCCATTGTGAGACTATGCCATTGTCTTTGAGATAGTTCCGGAATTCTCCACTAAAGTATTCTTCTTCTCGATCTGATCGAAGAGCCTTAAGAGGTTTTCCAGTTTGTTTTTCTACTTCATTTCTGAACTCTTTAAACTTTTCAAAAGATTCAGATTTGTGTCTCATAAGATACACATACCCATACCGTGAATAATCATCGGTAAAGGTAATGAAGTACGAATAACGTCCCCTGGCTTGCACATCGAATGGGCCGCACACATCTGTGTGTACCAGGGTAAGTATTTTAGTGGTCCTCTCTCCATGTCTTACAAAGGCCAATCTAGCCATTTTTTTTTGAAGATAGGACTCGCAAACTGGATATGACTCGGAAGTCAATGAGCCGAGAAGCTCATCTTTATCCATTTTGTTCATTATGTCCTCTCCAATATGTCCAAGCCTGAGGTGCCACAAATATTTTTGGTTTATCTCATCCCTAGATCTCTTGGATCCTTTGGCACTCACTTCTTGCTCAGACACATTTACAGATATATCCATATGCAAATGATAGAGACTGTCAATTATAAAACCACGTGCGACTATTTTATTTCTGAAATAAATAGAATAACAGTCTTTGTCAAATGTAAAAACATGACCTTCCTGTGCTAGACATGAAATAGAAATCAAATTTCTGCTAGCAGCAGGTACATAATAGCAGTCTCTAAGTAATAAACTAAAATCAGACGGTAGTCGCAGATGGTAGGTGTCCACAGCCACAGCAGCAACTTTTGCCCCGTTGCCAACCCGAAGGGTTACCGCACCTTCCGCCAGCCTTCTACTTTTCTTTAGACCCTGCATGGTAATGCACAAATGAGCACTAGAACTAGAATCTATAACCCAACTAGAAGTAGAAGAAACTAGCACCACCACATACCCCGGGACTTTCCTGGTCACTGGTTACTGGATCGTTTAACTGGTAAGCTCAAGCTTAATCTGAAAAGGAGATTAGGAGCTGTCTAATCTAGTGAGAATTTCAAAAACTTTTTAACCTGATAAATCTCTATGCAACTAGATTTAAGAAGCTACAAAACCTCACTTAATTCTAAGACTTATAGGGTCAAATTATTGTGTGGTGTTGGTTGTGGTCATCTGTGTCTAGCCCTTCTCTTCTTTTAGAATTTCATTCATTTTAGGAGTCAAATCTATTGAATTGTTGATAATGTATGCATGGTAGAAGGTCATTAAGGGATAAGTTAACCCCATTTGATTCTGAGATTGACAGAACTTTTCATTACAACTTGCGAACTGTAAACCAACCGTCAATCTCTACAATGGGTGAACATATTAGAACTTTGAATGAGTTGTTTGCACCCGCATCCGCTAGTCCCTCTACTTGCATAGTATTACCAATTAATAATGCAGCCCAATTCGAGATTCGGGCTGCAACAATAAACATGTTACCCAAGTTTCATGGGTTCGAGAGTGAACAACCCTACATTCATCTAAACAAATTTTTGACAATCTGTCAAACATATAGAAATCAAAACTTAGATGAAGAGGGTATTAAATTAAGGTTGTTTCCCATGACTTTAGAGGATCGTGCTGCTGCATGGTTGTATTCCTTTGCTTCAAATTCCATCACATCATGGGAACAACTATCTAGAAAGTTCATGGCTAAGTTCTATCCCATGGTAAAAACTGAAAAAATTAAGGATGCCATAAGAACTTTTAGAGAAAAATCTGAGGAGGAATTTTTCCAACTTTGGAAAAGATTCCATGATCTACTGGTCAAGTGCCCGCACCATGGGCTTGATAAGGCTGATCTGGTCCACTTCTTTTATAAAGGACTAACTCCGGCACATAGAAACATGATTGAGTCCATGCACAAGGGTAGGTTCATGAACCAAACCCCAGATCAAGCCTATGAATTTCTTGTTGACTTAGCTGAAAATGCTCAAAATTGGAGTAGCTATGGTGAGGAATTAAATAGAGATGAGTTTGAGTCTAGAAAACCAGATAATTATGAAATGAAAGTAGACCCAGATCTCAAAAATGTCATGTCCAATCTGGTGACTGGAATGAATAACTTAAGTAAAAAGATTGATGCTTTCACTGTTTCCACTAGCTCGAGTTTATATAAAGAGTTAAATCCCATCATGAAAGTGGATCACGAGTCACATAGTTTATGTGTCTTGTGTAACAGTCCGGAACATCTAGTGGAATGCTGCCCTAATCTGCCCACCATAAAGGCCGAGCAAGCAAATGCTCTAAATTCGTATAGTGCCTTCATGAAGCCCACTCCCAATTCATTTAGCCCAGTTTACCACCCTAATAATAGGTTCCACCCAAATTTTTCATATATGCAGAACGAACCTATTCAGCATCAAGGTGGTCCACCAGGTTTTCAGAACAACTACCCCAGGATAGGTCCATCACAAATGAACCAACTTTTGGTTCCATCTGTACCTCCTTATAATGCCCCTATCCCACAGCAACCTTCACCATTAGAAACCATGATGACCAATATGATGAAACAACAACAAGAAAAGAACAACAACAGACCAATACAGCCCAAGCCCAGACTAACCAATTCCATGCGCAAGCGATTGCAAAACTTGAGGTTAGTCTAAGCCAAATAGCAAACTCTCTAGGGGATAGAAAGAAAGGTGAACTGCCTAGTCAACCAGTGCCTAACCCTAGTAGACAACAAAATCAAGGTCAGAGAGGTCAGTATCAAATCGATTCTAATGGAAATCCGACCTATGAAGTCCAGGCAATTACCACTTTAAGGTCTGGCAAGCAAGTGGACAATAAAGTCTAACTTCCTGAACATGAAAAAGAAAATAAAAATGAATCCGATAAGAACCCTATTCAGAAGAGGGGTCAAGAACAGGATAAATCAGACAAAAAGGAAGAACCCATAGAAACATACAAACCTAAGTTTTCCTTTCCCAGTAGACTTTAGGACTCCAAGAAACAATCTAACTTTGATTAAATAATGGAAGTCTTTAAAACTGTTCAAATAAATATACCTTTTCTCGATACCATAAGACAAATTCCCTCCTATACAAAATTCTTGAAAGACCTCACCACGGTCAAAAGAAAAACCAGTATTCCTAGGCAAGCTGTTATGGCTGCACAAGCCTCATATCTCATTCAACAACAGATTGCCCCGAAATCAAAGACCCTGGTTGCCCCACAATTGAAATAAAAATAGGAGAGACGATCATCCAGAGAGCCCTATTAGATTTAGGAGCCAGTGTGAACTTACTTCCCTACTATGTGTACCAAAAGTTAGGTTTGGAAAAATTAAAACCCACAAATCTTACCCTTTTCTTAGCAGATAGGACGGTGAAGTATCCCAAGGGGATTGTAGAGGATGTAATAGTAAAGGTAAACGAGTTTTATTATCCTGTGGACTTCGTTATCCTTGAGACTAAACCTGCAATACATCCAGACAGTCACACACCTATAATTTTAGGTAGACCTTTCTTAGCCACAGCAAATCCTGTGATAAATTGTCGAAATGGCATGCTGAAGTTATCTTTTGGCAACATGAAAGTCGAGCTTAATGTCTTCAACATAAGTAAACAACCACCAGACGATAAAGAAATCAATGAAGTTGACATGATTGAAAGTCTGGTTCAGGAGACTTTCTTACAAACTTATAATAAGGACCCTCTAGAGGCTTACCTTGCCCATTCTGAGGAAGGGGTCGAGCATGCGCTCCCTAATTCTATTCAGCCGACTGTTCTTCCTCAGACTCTTCCAAAACTATTCTTAGATAATGGTTGAAAAAAAATGAATCTACATTTTGTTTGGCTGAAGACATAAAACTTAGCGCTCTTGGGAGGCAACCTAACATGTAAATATTATAAAAAAATAAAAAAAATAAAAAAAATAAAATAATTAAATAAATAAAAAAAATAACTAACATGCAGGTTTGGGGATTTTTGGCCCCAATTATCACTTTACCACCCATATCAGGTAACTTCTCCTCTGTCCTATTACTGTTTTAAATTTTCTTTAACATTGAGGACAATGTTAGATTTAGGTATGGGGGTGAGAATATTTTTAATTTTTTATGCAAAAAAAAAGGAGTTCAAATTTTTAACTCAAACTCTAATCTTTTTGGCTGTACAAACTAGGAACTGCTTTGACAATAGCTTTGAGTTAAGGAATATGATAGCAGTTCTAGCTTGAGTTTTCGTCCCACCTATCTTCTGCTAACATGATACAAGATGATTTAGCACCTATACGTAAGCACATGAATAGTGGGGTATGTATACTTGCAACTAATATGAATACTTTTAATCTTCGGAATAATTTAAAGTTATATGTGTGATGAACACCCTAATAAAAAAAAAAGATAAAATAAAATAAAATAATGAGTTTATTTTAAGTCTTCTCATTGAGTAACCGGGCCTCTTGCCTTACAAGCAACGAGTGTTCGCGTAAAAAGGTGAGAATGATTGAGATTAAACTATGAGTGACTAATTTGGCCTTGAAGCCTAGTTAACTTGAGTTATTAAGCCTGTTAGGATATCTCTACACCTAGTGCCCAAAGCCATCTCGATCGGGAGTCATTGGCCTAACACTCGTTACATGGCTCAGCTAGAAAGCTTAATAAGGCTAGATATTGCACAAGTCATTCTTCTTAGCATTCAGTCTGACAAAAATAAATAAATAAATAAATAAATCTGGGGTGTTCATTACCATTTAACTCTAGAAAGTCTTGAAAATTGGAGTGATCATGTTGGAAGTAAGTGAAAGCCACTCATTTATATCATACTATCTTGCACCTCACTACATTTTTGACTTGTTAGCAGATAGATGGGGAGTAATAGAACTTGAGTTAGAGTCTGTTTAAATATGATAGTAATAAGTCTTTATTGTCCTTGCAATTCTAGTTTCATACAGTAATACTTGTTCAAATTTTGAGTTAAAAATTGGAAATTCCTAACTAATGAAGTTTGTGGGTAACTTCTCTGCAAACTCTCACGAGACAACACTCATCCACTAGGGTAACCTAGGGGTTTAACGACTTGTTGCATGTGCTAAGTGCAATCGTGATTCCCTACAAAAATGGGTACATATCTTAGTTTTGTGTATTTAGCTTAAAAAAAAAAAGGAGAGTCATAAGTTAGACTACATCTTTCTCTGCCCTCATTTTATCGTTTGCTTGTTAATTGCTAGAGACTAGCAATAAGCTAAAAAAATTTCCCGGCAACGACACCAAAATTTTGTTCGTTCAACCTGTTTACCTAAAAATATGCTAAACAGATCGTTGCTAGAACCGACAAACAAAAGTTTAAATTAATTTTACTCTTACCTTTCTTGCTCGAAGAATAGTGGTTGTAAGAAGTCGATCTATAGGAAGGCGATTGGAGTTACATAAAAATTAGAACATTCACTCGGGTTCAAAATTGATCTTTGAATAACAAAAGAAAAACATTATGTCGGAGATGTTGATAGATTTTCTAGTCTACCAGAGAATGATTTCTACTTGAAATTAACGGAAAGACAGGTACTTAAATTTGAAAAGCATTTATATATTTAATGAAAAAGAAAGCTCTAGCATAAAATGGATAAAAACCATGCTAGGAATATTGAAGACTGGAACATCGATTGCATGAAAGAAATTTTAATGTATTGCATTAAAAAAAAAAAGATTACAGAATTTGAAGAACAAAAATTAAAAACAACAAAAATTACAACTTTAGCATAAATAAAACTCTCTATTAAAATAAAACTAAAAATCCCAAAACACATGCTCTCAAAATAAACTCTTAATAAAACTAAAAACTAAAAAAAAACAAAGCATGCTCTGTTTTCAAAAGAGAAAACAGAGCATTTCTCTTTTTTTTTTTCTTTCTCTCTTCTTCCCCAAACCGAACACACCCTTCCCTATTTCTTGGCCTCCACCGAGCACCCTCGCCGAGAGCTCCTCCTCTGTTCTTTGGCCCAACCGACCTCCTCCCTCCTTGGTTTCTTCTCCTCTTATAGATCGCCCGAGCCTTGAAGAGGAAGAGAAATGGGCGCGGGATCTCGGGAGGTGGATCCGAATAAAGAGCGGAGCGGGATCGACGGGAGGAAGGAGAGGGCAGATGCGCTCTTGGTGTTAGATGTATGCCCTAGAAGCCAATCTGGCTGACACATTGTTAATTCTAGGGACATAATTTTGTACTTGACTATTTATTATTGAATAAATAAAAGGCATCTTTTCATTCAATATTAATTATGTGTCTATGAATCGTCCAAGAAATTAATAAGATGATGATGCATATTCTCAAGAGTTGAGAATTTGAGCCATGTATCATTGGTGATTAATTTCTAAATGCTCCTGATCAATGGATCATCACGAGGACGGTGATCGATCCGATCAGTGCACAGATCACTTTCCTTCTAGATGGACGAGACTTGAGTCCACAGTGTAGGGACACTGAAGTGATAGTGCAGGTGCTTGTTAGAGAACAAGGGTACTGAGCGTGACCAAGACAAGAAGTTACTTGGACGTCTATCCACTCGTCAGTGACTTGCTTGATGTTGCAGTAGTATGACTGGTCCTTTGACCTGCGGTGCTTCGGCTACTCACAATGAGGTTATTATAGTTTGACTACACGTATACATGGTCTCTAGTCATATGGGTCCTTGTAGTGTAGATTGGCTGCAGTAAGTTCACTGTAGGAGTAGGGTATGCACTTACATGGAATCTATCGACCTTGATAGAAGAGGAGTGATCCTATGTGATTTGTTAGACTGAGTTCTAAGACCTTGGCCAGGGCAGTAATATAAAGTGGAGAAAGAGTTTTTCACTATCGAACTCGAGTCAAATAAATCTTGACATATGACAGACGAAGGGGTTTGACGAGTTATCCATGACCTCCGTCCTATAGGGATCCACGATAGAAGGACTGTATCACATAATAACTGCACCTAGAGGTTCATCATTCTATTCTGTTGGGTAGCCACTATATGCTGCTAGGTGTCACTAGTGGATGGTGGGACTCATAGGGATTATCTCGATGATCGATAAGCCCTAATGAGTAGAGTTGGAATCGTTCCGACCCATTGAAAGGAGTTTTCAATGATATTGTGATAGAGATCACAATATATCTCACTACCAGTCAGAGTAGAACCTATGGGGTCACACACACTAGAGGCATTGACCGATCCGATGGTTGAATCGTGATTAGGAATCACAAGTAATCAATTCGATTGATAATAAGCTGAGGAAGGAACAAAGAGAATTAATTAATTGGACTTAAAACAAGAGTCCTACTTGGAGTAGGATTCCTAGAGTCCTAATTGGATTAGGACTAGGAATCCTACTTGGACTGGGATTCCTACTTGGACTGGAAATCCTATTTGGAGTAGGACTGGGATTCCTACTTGGAGTAGGATTCCTACAATCCTAATTAGATTAGGAGTTTTGAATTAAATTTGGATTCCTACTTGGAGTAGGATTTCTAGAGTCCTAATCGGATTAGGACTTCAAATTCAAATTAGAGTCCTAATTGGATTAGGACTAGAATTAAACAAGTCCTAATTGGATTAGAATTTCTTAAGTCCTAATTAATTATTAATCTAATGAATCAACATGACTCCTAATTGGATTAGGATTGAAGAGTTCAATTGAGTCATGGTTCATTCAAGTTCTAATTAGATTAGGACTAGCATAGATTGAATCCAATTGATTCATGATTTGGACTAAACCAAATAGGAGCCCTAGATGCCTTTATAAGGCTTTGAAAGGAGGTGCCCTAATGGTTGAAGGCTGCAGGGCTTCGTTCCTCTTCTTCTCTTTATCCTTCTTCTTCCTCCTCCCAAGCACAATCAAGGATTGATTGAAAGGGAGGATATCAGCCATCAAAGTTATCTCTGCAAGGGAGCTAGCACCCCGAGGAGATAGAAAGCTTGGATTGGTTTTCTGCTTCGTGTGGATACCCGTAGAGGCTGGGCACTTGAACGGCTTCCAGCGAACCTTCATCCTAAACCACGATCATCAGTTTGCGGTGATCATCTATCCGCACAAAGGTGAAGATCTGATCTTCTAATGTTATTTAAAAGTTTTTAATCCTTATCTATCTACGAACGGTTTTTAAACAACGTTCATGCGATGAACGGTTGATCCCGCACATGCCTCTTCCGCTGCATCTGAATTTTTTGAATTTTCTGCGGCATGGGCGGGTTCCCAACAGTGGTATCAGAGCTTAGGCTTCGTAGATTAAGGTAAGGATTAATTATTAATAGGCTTATTAGAACTGAAAATTGAAAGATTATGCATGCTGAAAATTTTCTGCATGCAGATTTTTTTCTAGGATGCTGATTTTTGCATGCTGATTTTTATATGATAAGATGATGATTCTAATTGCATTGTTAATGAGATTACAAAATTTAGAATCATGATTAGTATGATAAGCAACCTATGTCATGAGATAATCAGTTAGTTTTCAGATCTAAAAATTATAATTGCTGCATGTGGTGATGATCATAGGATTCAAACCCTTTTGGTATTAAATGTAAAGACCTACGATGTGATCTACAATATCATGTAATTTTTCAGATGCTTGCATGCATCTTATTTGATGTTTTGAGAGGCCTGCATGCCTCCTAAAAGAAGATGTAATTTACTATTATTTTTATTTTACATCTGGTTGTATTTCTATGATGTGATGTACGTCAACGGTCAAGTTGAAGACAAGGCATGAGATGAACAGGGGTCTAAGCGGTTGATGGCGATTGGATCAAGAGTTGGTCAAGGATCGAATCAAGGAGGCTTGGAACCAATTCAAGAGTTGAAGACCAATTGATCGATTGACGTGCATGTGCTTGTAATACGACCTAATTAGAATCCATGATCATCACCTATTTAATGTTTAGCTTTATTTTGATGCTGCGATTATAACTGCCTGTGATGTGCCGTTTGCATGTGATGTGAATGAGAGCGGGGTAGATAGGTTTACATGTGATGTAGCAAATCCAATTGAGACCTAAATTAAAACCTCCTCAATCAAGTCGAGAGTGAACCGACATGAGCGAGTCATATTAGATTAATTGATCTAATTGGTGTCTAGGAAAGCATGAAAGGTGGTTACTTAATTAGGACCTTACTCTCTGAGTAAGGGGAGCCTCCCACCTGCTTACCTGGCCAATTGTTCGATTACCTCTTATGAAGAGCTCAAGTTGCAAACACTAAGACCTGATTAACCAATATTAAGTCAATAGTTCCACTGTAGTAGAGCTGCTAAGGCCTTTCTAATGTTGATTTGTCTCGGCTGGATACAGTGGTCAAGTTGCATCGGGGGGCTGGACCTCTCTATAGACATGAGATGTTGTAGGGTAAAGGTGGGGTTGGGCACCAATAACTGTTAGGTGAGGACCCAATGACGACTTTATTCCTACGGTTATACGGTAGGTCTGACTTAACTAAGAAATGAGACCAATAACTGTTAGGTGAGGTTTTCATGGCTTAGAGACCAAGTTACACTGCAACATGCTTGAGAAGCATTGTACAAGAGTTGTACATTCATCAATCTATGTGTCACCAATAACTGTTAGGTGAGGTGGCATGTAAATCGGTGGGACCGCAGTACCCACTAGAAACCCTAGTCGTGTGGGATTTCCGTTTTCCTACCAGGGGAGTGTGAGGAATTCGAGAAAATAGTGGGAGTTACATTTGTTCTAAAAGACCTTAGAACAGATTAGGATCAAGTACAAAAGTCTAACTAGAATCTTTACTCTCTGAGGATTATAAAGTCAGCTTCTAGACTCTTAACTCATATCCTATAGAACAACCGTTTGACCAAACTCAATTATAAAGATTGGCTCAGCAAATTTCAAAAAAAAAAAATGTTTTGAATTATGAGAAATTCGGGTATATGCTAGACCATGGAATCCCCGTGTTACCAATCCATCCGATCACTGATCAGCGTAAGACGCTTGTTAAGTGGACGAACAATGACAATAAAGTTAGGTGCTGCACAATGGCATCCATGTCCAATGCATTACAATGCCAGCATGAGAACATGAAGACTGCCAGGGACATATTAAATCACCTGCAAGAGTTGTATGGTGATCAGAGTCATGCAGCTCGGTTTGAAGTGTCCAAGAGGCTCTTCAAAGCCAAGATGCACGATGGGCAGTATGTCCATGATCATGGTTTGACCATGATAAAGGACTTAAAGAAGCTTGAGAAGCTCGACATGACCATGCACAAGGAACTGCAAATGGATTTGATCCCGTAATCCCTTCTAGCTTCATATGAACAATTTATAGTAAATTACCATATGAACAAGATTGTATGCACCAAAACAGAATTGTTAAAAAAATTGGTAACTACCTTAGGGACGCTGAAGAGTTCAAGGGGCATCGTTCTCACTGTTGAGTTGATTTCTACTTCCAAGAGAGAGTCTATTTGGAAGAAGAAAAAGCCTGCGAAGAAACAGAAGGCCGAGAAAATGCCAAATGAGGAAGTTCCAAGAAAAGGCCAATTGCAAGGAAAAATGTTTCCATTGCATCATGGACAGCCATTGGAAGAGGAACTGTCCTACATACATGGGAAAGCATAAAGAACATAAAGGGTGATAGACCTTCAGAAGGTATGTCAGAAATGCTCAGGATACTTAGGGACTGTTACCTATTGCTAGTAGAAATTTGATTTCTGTATTTTATTTAGCACAGAAAGATTTTTATTTGAAAAATAAATTGATTCAACATGGTTTTATGATTGACAATCTCTATCACATACATATGGATGTATCTGTGAATATATCTGAGCAAACAGTGAATACCATAGGATCTAATAGATCCAAAAATGAGATAAATCTAAAGTATTTGTGGCACCTCAGGCTTGGCCATATAGGAGAAGACAGAATAAACAAATTGGAGAAACATGAGCTTTTGGGCTCATTGACTTTCGAGTCATATTTGATTTATGAATTCTGCCTTCAAGGAAAGATGGCCAAATTATTCTTTGTAGGACACAGGGAGGTCCACTAAAATACTTACCCTAGTACACACTGATGTGTGTGGCCCATTCGATGTGCAGGCTAGGGGTTGTAATTTTTTACTTCATTTTATCGATGATTACTCACGGTATGGATATGTGTATGAGACACAAATATGAAACTTTTGAAAGGTTCAAAAAGCTTAGATATGAAGTAGAAAAATAAGCACAAAAACTCATTAAAGTTCTTCGATCAGATCGAGGAAGTGAATACCTTAATGGAGAGTTCCGTGATTATCTCAAGGAGAATGGTATAGTTTCATAATGGACTCCTCCTGGTACACCTCAAGCTCAATGGAGTGTCAGAGAGGAGGAATCGGACTCTATTGATATGGTCCAGTCCATGATGAGCTTCACTGATTTACCCTTGTTTCTTTAGATAGATGCCCTATTTTCAGCTATTTACTTGTTGAATAGAGTTTCCTCTAAATCCGTTCCTACCACACCGTATGAGATATAGCATGGTAAGAAACCAAGTCTTGGTCATCTCAAGATTTGGGGATGTCCGGCCCACGTCAAAAGACTACAGGCGGACAAACTAGAGGCTAGGACCATAAGTGCTCGTCTTATAGGATATCCTAAAGAGTCATTAGGATACAATTTTTACGTCTCAGAGGATCACAATGTGTTTGTGAGCCGTCATGCCATCTTCTTGGAAAACCAGTTTATCCTTGATAGAGGCAGTGGGAGGAAAATTGAGCTTGAAGAGAAAGTCTCTGAAAAGCAACGAGTCATGGATCCTATCGAACTCATTAATACAGAGCTAGTACACGATGTCCCTCAACCACCTCGCAGATCAAGTAGGGTCTCCCATCCTCCAGATAGATACTTAGGTATACTAGAAGAGGATACCGAGGAAATGTTCCTAGTGGGAGATAGGGATCACACGCAAGATCCCAAAACCTACGACGAGGCGATATCTGATATAGATTTCGAGAAATAATTGGAGTTAGACTCCATGCATTCTAACCAAGTTTGGACCTTAGTAGATCCACCAGAAGGTATTGTACCTATTGGATGCAAATGGATCTACAAAAGGAAGATAGGTTCGAATGGAGAGGTAGAGACCTATAAGGCAAAGCTTGTGGCGAAAGGGTATAGTCAGCGCGAGGGCATTGACTATCAGGAGACCTTTTCACCTGTAGCCATGCTAAAATCCATCCGAATATTGTTTGCCATTGCAGCATTTCATGATTATGAAATCTGGCAGATGGATGTGAAAACAGCTTTCCTGAATGGATATCTTGATGAAGACATCTATATGGAACAGCCTTTGGGTTTCACTTCCAGTGATGGAGATCACAAGGTCTGCAAGCTGCAAAAGTCCATCTATGGACTAAAGCAAGCATCTCGGAGTTGGAACACTCGTTTCGATGACGCAATCAAAACGTTTGATTTAATCAAAAACGAAGAGGAACCATGTGTTTACAAAAGGGTTAGTGGGAGTGCTGTTGTATTTCTCGTACTGTACGTGGACGACATCCTCCTGATAGGGAATGATATTCCCATGCTAACCTCGGTCAAGGTCAGGTTGTCAAAAAGGTTCTCCATGAAAGACCTTGGGGAAGCATCCTATATTTTGGGAATAAAGGTCTATAGAGATAGATCTAAAAGGATGCTTGGCCTATCACAGAAGATGTACATAGAGGAAGTGCTGAAAAGGTTCAGCATGGAAAACTCTAAAAGGGGTCTCTTACCCCTAAGGCATGGAATTAATCTCTCCAAGAAGATGTGCCCCAACACATCTGAAGAGATTCAACGCATGAGCAAGATCCCCTATGCATCAGCAATAGGGAGCCTCATGTTTGCCATGCTATGTACATGACTTGATATAGTACATGCTGTGAGTGTCACGAGCATATGTCAATCAGATCCAGACAAAAAGCATTGGATAGCTGTGAAGAACAGTCTTAAGTACTTGAGAAGAACTAAGGACGTGTTCTTGGTCTTTGGGAGAAGATCAGAGTTGAAGGTAGAAGGATGCACACATATTGATGATAGAAAGTCTACATCAAGATATGTGCAATGGTGGTTCAGTAAGTTGGAAGAGTTCCAAACAACCAATCATTATAGATTCTACCTTAGAAGCTGAATGTTAAGCCGTATCTAAGGGTGCAGTGGAAACCTTCTAGTTAAAAGTTCATTGCAGAGTTAGGTGTAATGTCATTAGATGTCATAACACTTTACTGCGATAACATTGGCACCATAGCACTAGCTATGGAGCCAAGGTCTCATCAGAAGTCCAAGCACATAGAGCGGCGCTTCCACCTCATACGCGACTATATTGAGAAGAAATATGTAGAGGTGCAGAGAGTAGACTCCGTGGATAACATGGCAGATCCGTTCACTAAGCAGCTAAGTCAGCAAAAGACTGAAGCCCACCTTGAGAAGATGGGGCTTAGATATATGACTGATTGGCTTTAGTGCAAGTGGGAGATTGTTAGATGTATGCCCTAGAAGCCAATCTGGCTGACACATTGTTAATTCTAAGGACATAATTTTGTACTTGACTATTTATTATTGAATAAATAAAAGGCATCTTTTCATTCATATTAATTATGTGTCTATGAATCGTCCAAGAAATTAATAAGATGATGATGCATATTCTCAAGAGTTGAGAATTTGAGCCATGTATCATTGGTGATTAATTTCTAAATGCTCCTGATCAATGGATCATCACGAGGACAGTGATCGATCCGATCAGTGCACAGATCACTTTCCTTCTGGATGGACGAGACTTGAGTCCACAGTGTAGGGACACTGAAGTGATAGTGCAGGTGCTTGTTAGAGAATAAGGATACTGAGCGTGACCAAGACAAGAAGTTACTTGGACGTCTATCCACTCGTCAGTGACTTGCTTGATATTGCAGTAGTATGACTGGTCCTTTGACCTGCGGTGCTTCGGCTACTCACAGTGAGGTTATTATAGTTTGACTACACGTATACATGGTCTCTAGTCATATGGGTCCTTATAGTGTAGATTGGCTGCAGTAAGTTCACTGTAGAAGTAGGGTATGCACTTACATGGAATCTATCGACCTTGATAGAAGAGGAGTGATCCTATGTGATTTGTTAGACTGAGTTCTAAGACCTTGGCCAGGGCAGTAATATAAAGTGGAGAAAGAGTTTTTCACTATCGAACTCGAGTCAAATAAATCTTGACATATGACAGACGAAGGGGTTTGACGAGTTATCCATGACCTCCGTCCTGTAGGGATCCACGATAGAAGGACTGTATCACATAATAACTGCACCTAGAGGTACATCATTCTATTCTGCTGGGTAGCCACTACATGCTGCTAGGTATCACTGGTAGATGGTGGGACTCATAGGGATTATCTCGATGATCGATAAGCCCTAATGAGTAGAGTTGGAATCGTTCCGACCCATTGAAAGGAGTTTTCAATGATATTGTGATAGAGATCACAATATATCTCACTACCAGTCAGAGTAGAACCTATGGGGTCACACACACTAGAGGAATTGACCGATCCGATGGTTGAATCGTGATTAGGAATCACAAGTAATCAATTCGATTGATAATAAGCTGAGGAAGGAACAAAGAGAATTAATTAATTGGACTTAAAACAAGAGTCCTACTTGGAGTAGGATTCCTAGAGTCCTAATTGGATTAGGACTAGGAATTCTACTTGGACTGGGATTCCTACTTGGACTGAAAATTCTATTTGGAGTAGGACTGGGATTCCTACTTGGAGTAGGATTCCTACAATCCTAATTAGATTAGGAGTTTTGAATTAAATTTGGATTCCTACTTGGAGTAGGATTCCTAGAGTCCTAATCGGATTAGGACTTCAAATTCAAATTAGAGTCCTAATTGGATTAGGACTAGAATTAAACAAGTCCTAATTGGATTAGGATTTCTTAAGTCCTAATTAATTATTAATCTAATGAATCAACATGACTGCTAATTGGATTAGGATTGAAGAGTTCAATTGAGTCATGGTTCATTCAAGTTCTAATTAGATTAGGACTAGCATAGATTGAACCCAATTGATTCATGATTTGGACTAAACCAAATAGGAGCCCTAGATGCCTTTATAAGGCTTTGAAAGGAGGTGCCCTAATGATAAGTGAAGCCCTCCTCCTCTCCATCACGTGGCCACCCTCCTCTCCTCTCTTTTCAGCCACCAACAACAAAGGGAAGAAAAGGATCTTGGTGGCCTCCTTCTTCCTCCACTGTTTGGTTCCAACGCAAGGAAGAAAAAGAAGGCTGCAGGGCTTCGTTCCTCTTCTTCTCTTTATCCTTCTTCTTCCTCCTCCCAAGCACAATCAAGGATTGATTGAAAGGGAGGATATCAGCCATCAAAGTTATCTCTGCAAGGGAGCTAGCACCCCGGGGAGATAGAAAGCTTGGATCGGTTTTCTGCTTCGTGTGGATACCCGTAGAGGCCGGGCACTTGAACGGCTTCAAGCAAACTTTCATCCTAAACCACGATCATCAGTTTGCGGTGATCATCTACCCGCACAAAGGTGAAGATCTGATCTTCTAATGTTATTTAAAAGTTTTTAATCCTTATCTATCTACGAACGGTTTTTAAACAACGTTCATGCGATGAACGGTTGATCCCGCACATGCCTCTTCCGCTGCATCTGAATTTTTTGAATTTTCTGCGGCATGGGCGGGTTCCCAACACTTGGCTGGGAGAAGGTGTGGATCATGTGGGGACTACTTGATGGGCGTGGATCCAGAAGGAGGACGGCATGATTGCTGGGGCGCCGGACGTCGGAGGCTGGGACTCGTGGAAGAAGCGGACGGGGAGGCTTGAATGAAGCGTGGGATGCTGGGAGATTGCCACTTGGGATCACTGGAGGAGCCATTCACGGACGCGTGATGCTGGAGGAGGAGGCGCAGGCTAAGGCGGAGGAGCTGCAGACATTGCGGCTTGCTGATTTAGGAAGGAGCTGGGATGCTGAGAGGAGGTGATGACCCGTGGGCTGGTGGGAGGAGCCGATCATGGCCACGGTGGAAGCTTGGATCACGGCTTGACTTCGGAAGGGAGGAGACGCGTTGAAGATGGAAGATGCCACGGGATGATTCGGGCATTGATCATGGAAGATGCTTCACGGCTGAAGAGGAATGGGGCGCCCGCACGAGATTGCCATGGATGGACGGGATGCTGGGAGGAAACGGGAAGAGCTGGGATTTTCTTTGCCCTCCTGAGATGGGAGCTGGGAGACACCAAGTTCCGTCCAATTAGTCATATAGATAAAAAAAATAGTGTGATATGAAATTTGGCTTATAGGGTCATCTGTTCTGATTGGAGGTCAATTGCAAGTCTTTCAAGTCATAGGTCACCCAGCACCTCATAGTTATGATATGGCCAAATTAGATTTGCCCAAAATTCTTTCCCAAGAGCACAGAAAAATTGGACCCGATTTGGACCCGAACCCGAATCGGACCCGACCCGATCTTCAACCAGGTCGGGTCTGGAAAGGGATCCTTCTGAAGTCAAATTTGTATTCAATGTGCATTTTATCTCTACTTTATTATAATCTGTGTCAAATCCAAATATAATATTAATCCAGTGAATTTATCATTATCGGTTAGCAATAACACTAATTTTAGTAACATGTAGGTCGCACTTTTGTGCTCTCATCAATAAACCAGTTGGTGCTAAAGGCAACTGTAATCAGTAGGTTTTTAATTGGGAGCTACTTGCTGGGTTTTGGTCCAGTCAAGTTAATGGCATACCCTTCCGCTGATCTCACTTACCTGGCCATCTTGGTGAATCTCTTTTGATCAGATCTCTGATTGACTCTAATTTACCCATGCCTATAAGAAAATCAGTTGGACTGATTTAGGTGCACTGACTTGAATCTATTTCCTATGGTACCTGACTTATGAAGTCAGTGGGAGGATTTGGATTGAGTCAGCTTTTTATTATAAAAATCCTCTAAATTATTAGGTCCATAAAATGATATGGTTAATGGAGATGACTACGTCATAGCCTCCCATTAGTTGTGTGATAATGAGTCCAATGCGTCTATATACATTGGAGGCGCGTGCGCGCACTGGTGCGTATCGGCCATTGGAATTGTCATACAATAATGATGAGTCAGTTGTAACTATTGGAATGGGTGGTCCGGTTGGATACCGGCCAAAGTCGGGCTTGACCATCTATTAGATAGTTTGCATTGATTGCTACATGTTAATGGTTAGACTTAACCGGGACTTTCAGTAGTGTCGATATACGCCTGCTGAAGTGATTCCTGGGGCAAAATGATCACTAGAAGTTGTTTAGTTGAAACAATTTGTTTTGAACCTACCTTTAGGTGTATTTGGGTTGATACCGACCAAAGCCGGGCTCAGGTGTAGCCTATTGGATTCTAGTGCCCACTAAAGAATTAAGAATAATTCTTCGGATTAGAGGTGGAGGCTCCTGATTCGTATAAAATAGTGAGAGGATCTTTAGACTAAAATCCATGTCTTTAGATTAATTGATTCATTTACTAATAAGGCCTTGATTTTATCCTTTTTGCAGAAATGTCCTCTTATAAGTTCCCCCTATCACTATTGGATAGTGATGAGCCGACTAGACCTTTGATTAAGAATCAGGCTAACTCGAGTGCTAATGAGAGAAGTCAGCAAAGAGTTGCTGGTCAAGGTGGTTGTATGATAATACCTTATAATTTCTTTGTATGTGATATTATGACTTGGGTATTGGATACCGGAAGTTCTTTTAATATCTATAATACGTTGAAAGGATTGCAAGTCATTGAGAATTTCGGTAACAATGAGAAATTTCTAAATATTGGAGATGGAAAAACTGTTCCAGTTCTAGCATTAGGTAATATTCAAATTGTTTTAAATTCTTACATAATTGCCCTTGGTGAATGTTACTATTGTCCTAGTTTCTTAATGAATGTCATTTCCATTTGGCCTTAAACGGTTATGAAATTTGTATAAAGAAGGATTATTGTGATATCATTATGAATGGTATTACAGTAATCAATGGACGATTAAACAATGGCATTTATGTATTGTCACAACCTGTTAGTGTAATGTACACTACAAGTAAACACCCTAGATCTGATGATGTCTCTGATATCTACCTTTGGCATTGTAGGCTAGGTCATATTAACAAGAACAGGATCAACAAGTTGGCCTCATTGGATATTTTAAATATTAATGATTGTGAATCATTACCTATCTGTGAGTCTTGTCTTATTGGAAAGATGACTAAGTCGCCTTTTACTGAAAAAGGTATACGAGCCGGTGCTGTATTAGGTCTTGCACATTCGGATGTATGTGGACCTATGAGCACTAGTGCAAGAGGTGGATACAGCTATTTCATTACATTTACCAACGACCTATCTCAGTATGGGTGTGTGTTTCTTATGAATCACAAGTATGAATCATTTGAAATGTTCAAATTATACCGTAATGAAGTAGAGAAACAAACTGGACAGTGTATTAAGATACTTCGATCTGATCGAGGTGGTGAATACCTCTCCAGTGATTTCTTGATATATCTGGAGGAGAATGGGATTCTCTCTCAGTGGATCCCTCCCGGAACACTGCAGCATAATGGTGTGTCTGAAAGGAGGAATCGGACTCTGTTGGACATGGTCCGATCCATGATGGGGTTTACAATTTTGCCCTTATCATTTTGGGATTATGCACTTGAGACTGCTTGTTATATTCTTAATAGAGTTTCCAGTAAATCTGTGACTAAAACTCCATATGAGATATGGACTGATCAAAAGCTTGTACTCTCTCACCTTAAAGTTTGGGGGTCTCCAGCCTACATCCATCGTTTGAAAGCAGACAAACTGGAAGCTAGGTCGCAAGAATGTCTTTTTATCGGCTACCCAAAAGAAACCAAAGGGTATTATTTTTACTAGGCTAATGAACAAAGGTTGTTCGTCAGTAATAGAGCTGTCTTCTTGGAGAAAAAATTCCTTGGTGAAGGAACGAACAGCTCTAAGGTTGAGCTTGATGAAGTTCAACAGGTACAGGATCAGACAACTAGAACTGAACCATTAGAGTCTGATTTGATTGGATCAAACTTAGAACCCATTGAGATTGCACCCATTGGGCGATCCGGTAGAGTACCGCATCGATCGGATAGATACTACGGTTTTCTGGTCCGGAACAATAATCCCATTGGTCTTGATCAGAATGATGAGGATACCGTCACCTATATGGATGCTATACAAAGGTCTGACTCTGATAAATGGCTTGGAGCCATGGAATCTGAAATGGAGTCTATGAAGGTCAATAATGTATGGACATTGGTTGACCCATCCGAAGGATTTAAACCCATAGGGTGTAAGTGGACTTTCAAATGGAAAAGAGGCGCAGACGGAAAGGTGGAAACCTATAAAGTGATGGTGTGCGTGCAGAGGGCTAAGCTTGAATTTCAGAAAATTTTTATGCGGAAAGAACGGGTTAAACATTTTAACCCAAAACATGCTTGATATTTTAGATATTTTGACTCTGGTATCAGTCAAAGACAGTCTTCAACTGCACATCACATGTGGCGCAGGCTCAGTCCCAATACATAGGGTGACACCCGCACGTGCCTATCAAAGCACTCATCATATGAGCCCCTGGATGGAGAGCCACGCTTCGTCACACGATCATGCATGAGAGTTTCCAGAAATCGGATAATCTCCACTAATCCTTTGCTTTGACACCAAATATCACAAAGCCCTCAGATTCCGAGGATTGTGTGATTCAAATAAATATGTATAAATCATAACTTCTTGTGATTTGAAGATTGAGATCATATCTCAACCGTAAAAGAGATTAGATCTCTTACCTTTAGAAGGGAGTTCCTTCAAGGATGCTTCACAGCCGCACAAGCGTCCAGCCTCGATGACTCGTCCATGCGAAGCTCCGGAATGATCAGCTTTCCGGGGAGTGCTAGCTCGTAAGGAGGCAGAAGGTTGGCAGAAAGGAAGAAGAAGGAAGAAGATGGACCTTCACAGCTCAAGAACTCCTTCTTGGGCTTTCACCTTCAGAAGTACTCTCTTCTCTCACTCTTTTCTCTGGTGCTCTTCATCTAAAAAAGAAGGAAGAGGGGTGGGCTATTTATAGGCCAAGAAGAAGGTGAGGTGTCCCTATGAGGTCCCTGATGAGGTGTCCTTCCAGGATACATGTCACACATGCAAGAAAAAGAGGTGTCTTGCTCCGCCACGTGTCACGCATGCAAAAAGATGAGGTGGCCTGGAGGGCGATGTCATGGATGACCTCATGAGGCAGATGAGGTCATGGATGACATCAGGAGGAGTGTGAGGTGTCCAGGCCCACCACATATCACACATACAAAGAGGTAAGGTGGTCTGGAGGGCGATCGGGATGTGGGTCCCACATACAGTATGTGGGTCCGACCTAAGCAGGATGTGGGTCCCACATACAGTATGTGGGTCCCACATACAGTATGTGGGTCCCACATACAGTATGTGGGTCCCACATAGGGAAGAAAGTCCTAGTCATACTAAGATCATAATTGATTTTAATCCAATTTGACTCAAGCTAAATCTAATTTGGTTGGGGGCAAATTAGACATTTTCACCAAACCAATTTTGGTGTCAATTACGGTTTTACCAATGTCAAATCATATTTGAATTTGGTCAAACCCAATCTCTGTTACTCAATCAAATTGAGTTTAATCAGTGATCCAATCATCAATTAACTTCTCCAAGCAACAATTGCTTAGGGCAATCAGTCAATCACATTGACTATTTTACCTCTAGACGATTCTCAATCGTCAATCAGCCATTTGATCAATTTAGAAACTTATAAGCGTGTGACCTCACAGGTTCGAACCTAAGCCGGTAGTACAAGAATACTTTCTGCACTAATCGAAGTAACCATCTAACAATGGGACCTGACGACCGGATAGGCCAAATAGATGCAAAGCAACATTCTAGAACCTATGGACTATGGTTACCGCATAATTCATCCTCTTGACTAGAAAATGCCCAGGGTGGGTTCAGAGTCTGTCTATCCTGAAACGATCCACCGAAAATATATTTCAATTCAATAAGTCAAGTGATAGTGATTTAACTTTCCCTAGTCGGGGTACTATTTAATTGAAAACATAAGGCATTCACCCTAATTTCTAAGGGAGGTCAATCCCATCTTGATCTGCAACTGACTATCACAAGTACTTAACTGGACCCAAAAATCTTTCGTCGCTGGATTAGAAATTCAGGTAGTCCGGCATCAAAGTACAGTGAGTTGCTTGCAAGCCACCGGTTGCAATCTTAGGTCTAAAGGATACATATACCCATATCCACTCGAAACAACTCTTGACAAGAGAAAGTCCGTTAATTGGTCACGTTCAATGAACGTACACTACCATTCATCTATATACCATACTAGTATCTCTATACTCTTTGGTTTGGAAGACAACCAACAAATATGATACACAATGACCTACGTCCGATAATGCTATCGTCCTATTAATAGTATATCATACGGTCATGAATATTCAAGGACCTGTGTGACAAAATCATATTTTATTACATAAAGCAGTGCTAAGGACTTCATCACATCGGAGTTTGTGAAGATGTTCTGGTGATGAATAAATACCATGTTATTTATAATTGATTCAAATACATTTACAATCAACAATTAATTGGATTTAGGACATAATTTTCAACAACTCCCACTTGACCTAAAGCCAATCAGTACAGTATCGTATACCCATCTTCAAATAATGATGGTCAAACTCATTTACACTGAGGGCCTTAGTGAAGGGGTCGGCTAAGTTATCCTTTCCGTCAATCTTTTAAAGATCAACATCACCTCGTTCTACTATCTCACAAACAAGGTGATACCGACGCAGAATGTGCTTGGTGCGCTGGTGAGCTCTTGGTTCCTTGGCTTGAGCGATGGCCCCAGTGCTATCACAGTATAGTGGGACTGGTCTATCAGCGGAGGGTGCAACTCCAAGCTCAGCAATGAACTTCCGCAGCCACACAGCTTCCTTCACCTCGCACACAGAGTCCGCTATAGTAGTCTGCTTGGAACTCTTCCAACAGACAACCCCACCATACAGGGTAAAAACAAATCCAGACACACTCTTGCTATCATCACGATCTGACTGGAAACTGGAATCAGTATATCCCATAAGTTTCAAGTTAGAATCTCCATTGACCAGCCACTTATCCTTAGTATTTCTCAAATACTTAAGGATAGATTTTACAACGGTCCAGTGGCTCTCTCCTAGGTCAGACTGGTACCTACACACTACTCCTAGCGAGTTTGCCACGTCCGGTCGTGTACATATCATGGTGTACATGATGAATCCCACAACCGAAGCATAGGAAATCCGATGCATACAGTCTCTCTCTAGCGGAGTTTGTCGGACAATCTCTTTTAGAGAGGGAAATTCCAGAAGCTATCGGAAGATAATCCTTCTTGGAATTCGTCATGCTGAACCTTTTCAGCACGGTTTCAATGTACATGGATTGGGACAGACTGAACAACCTCCTAGATCTATCGCTATAGATCTTCATCCCAAGAATATAGGATGCTTCTCCCAAATCCTTCATGGAGAATTGTGATGAAAGCCATATTTTTACTTCCTGTAGTGCAGCGATGTCATTCCATATTAGGAGAATATCATCCACATACAGTACAAGAAATAAAACTACCATACCATTAGCTCATTTGTATATGCAAGGTTCCTCTTCGTTCTTAACGAAGCCATAAGTTTTGATAACCCTGTCAAAACGAATGTTCCAACTCCGAGATGCCTGCTTTAGTCTATATATGTACTTTTGCAGCCTACACACCTTAAACTCATCTGCAGAAATAAAATCTTCAGGCTGTATCATATACACCTGTTCCTCTAAATCTTCATTTAGAAAAGCGGTTTTACCATCCATCTACCAGATCTCAAAGTCCAGATGGGCCAGAATCACAAGCATGATCTGAATGGATTTTAGCATTGCCACAGGTGAAAACATTTCGTCATAGTCAATACCATAATGCTGACGAAATTTCTGGGCAACTAGACAGGCTTTATAGGTTTCCACCTTTCCGTCTGCACCTCTTTTTCGTTTGAAAATCCACTTACACCCTATGGGTTTAAATCCTTCGGGTGAGTCAACCAATGTCCATACATTATTGACCTTCATGGACTCCATTTCAGATTCCATGGCTCCAAGCCATTTATCAGAGTCAGACCTTTGCATAGCATCCATATAGGTGACGGGATCCTCATCATTTTGATCGAGCCCAATGGGATCATCGTCCCAGACCAGAAAACCATCGTATCTATCTGATCGATGCAGTACTCTACCGGATCGCCTAACGGGTGCAACCTCAATGAGTTCTGAGTTTGATCCAATCAAATCAGACTCTAACGGTTCAGTTCTAGTTGCCTGATCCTCTACCTGTTGAACTTCATCAAGCTCAACCTTAGAGCTGTTCGTTCCTTTACCAAGGAATTTTTTCTCCAAGAAGACATCTCTATTGCTGACGAACAACCTTTGTTCATTAGCCTGGTAGAAATAATGACTTATTGATATGTTCTTGATCCATGCGTAGTTATTTCGTAGATAGCTCTTTGATGGATTATGATTATTGATATATGGATTGCTTTAGTATTTGATTCGTCGTAGACGTAGAAAGCATGATGAATGCTTAGAAATTGAGTTCATATGTTTATGAAACATATACCATGATTAGATCTATCCTACAGTTAATCTTTAATCAAGAACCATAGAGTTTATTTCTTGGATGCAATATCATTAAGGGGGATTCCAGATCCCTACCATCTTTATTTCATTGAATTTTGTTTGTTGATATATTATTCTCTGCTTTTAATTTCTGAAAATCCAAACATCATCTTAATCCACAAATTTATTGAATTAATTAATCTAAAATTATACTAAATAATCTCATATATATTTCGTTTCCTAAGGATTCGACCTCGGACTTCCGAGAATTTACTACTTGTGCGATTCTCCTATACTTGGGAGATTAGTTTCGCGAAAATATTTTTGCGAATGCGTCAGAGGCGAAGAAAGCTATGTGGCTACGGAAGTTTATTGCTGAGCTAGGAGTTGCACCCTTCGCTGATGAACTAGTCCCACTATACTGTGATAGCACTGGGGCCATCGCTCAAGCTAAGGAACCAAAGGCACACCAACGCACCAAGCACATTCTACGCCGGTATCACCTTGTTCGTGAGATAGTAGAATGAGGTGACATTGATCTTCGAAAGATTGACGGGAAGAATAACTTAGCCGACCCCTTCACTAAGGCCTTCAATGTAAAGGAGTTTGACCATCATTACTAGAAGATGGGTATACGTACTGTACTGATTGGTTTTAGGTCAAGTGGGAGTCGTTGGAAATTGTGTCCTAAATCCAATCAATTGTTGATTGTAAATATATTTGAATCAATTAAAAATTACATGGTATTTATTCATCACTAGAACATCTTCACAAAATCCGATGTGATGAAGTCCTTAGGACTGCTTTGTGTAATAAAATATGATTTTTTCACACAGGTCCTTAAATGTTCATGACCGTATGATATACTATTAATAGGATGATAGTATTATCGAGCGTAGGTCATTGTGTATCATATTTGTTGGTTGTCTTCCAAACCAAAGAGTATAGAGATACTAGTATGGTATACAGGTGAATGGTAGTGTACGTTCACTGAACGTGACCAATTGACGAACTCTCTCTTGTCAAGAGTTGTTCCGAGTGGATATGCGTATATGTATCCTTTAGACCTGAGATTGCAACTGGTGGCTTGCAAGCAACTCATTGTACTTTGGTGCCGGGCTATCTGGATTTCTAATCCAGCGACGGAAGGTTTCTGGGTCCAGTCAAGTACTTGTGGTAGACAGTTGCAGATCAAGATGGGATTGACCTTCCTTAGAAATAAGGGTGAATGCCTTGTATTTTCAATTAAGTAGTACCCTGGCCAGAAAAAGTCAAATCACTATCACTTGACTTATTGAATTGAAATATATTTCCGGATAGATCATTTCAGGGTAGACAGACTCTGAACCCACCCTGGGCATTTTCTGGTCAAGAGGATGAATTATGCGGTAACCATAGTCCATAGGTTCTAGAATGTTGCTTTGCATCTATTCGGCCAATCTGGTCGTTGGATCCCATTGCTAGATGGTTACTTCGATTAGTACAGAAAGTGTTCTTGTACTACCGGCTTAGGTTCGAACCTGTGAGGTCACACGCTTAGAAGTTTCTGGATTGATCAAATGGCTGATTGACGATTGAGAATCGTTGAGAGATAAAATAGTCAATGTGATTGACTGATTGCCCTAAGCAATTATTGCTTGGAGAAGTTAATTGGTGATTGGATCACTGATTAGACTCAATTTAATTGAGTAATAGAGATTGAGCTTGACCAAATTCAAATATGATTTGAAATTGGTAAAACCGTAATTGACACCAAAATTGGTTTGGTGAAAATATCTAATTTGCCCCAACCAAATCAGATTTGGCTTGAGTCAAATTGGATTGAAATTAATTATGATCCTAGTATGACTAGGACTCCCTTCCCTATGTGGGACCCACATCCTGCTTAGGTGGGACCCTCATAATGTATATGGGACCGACGTCCTGCATTTATGGGACTCACATTCTGACCGCCTGCTCTTAAGCATATTCCTGCTTGCATGTGTAACATGTGGCGGGCCTGGACACCTCACACTCCTCGTGATGTCATCCATGACCTCATCTGCCTCATAAGGTCATCCATGACATCGTCCTTCAGGTTACCTCACCCCTTTGCATGCGTGATATGTGGCGGAGCAGGACACCTCTTTTTCTTGCATGTGTGACATGTGTCCTAGCAGGACACCTCATTGGACACCTCATAGGGACACCTCACCCTCTTCCTGGCCTATAAATAGGCCACCCCTATTCGTTCTTCTTGACATAAAGAGCACCAGAGAAAGAGAGTGAGAGGAGAGAGAAGCTATGAAGGTGAAAGCCCAAGAAGGAGTTCTTGAGCTATGAAGGTCCATCTTCTTCCTTCTTCTTCCTTTCAACCAACCTTCTGCCTCCCTGCGAGCTAGCACTCCCCGGGAAGCTGATCATTCCGGAGCTTTGCGTGGACGAGTCATCGAGGCCAGACGCTTGTGCGGTTGTGAAGCATCCTTGAAGGAACCTCCTTCTAAAGGTAAGAGATCTGATCTCTTTTACGGTTGAGATATGATCTCAATTTTCAAATCATAAGAAGTTGTGATTTATGCATATTTATTTGAATCACACAATCCTCGGGATCTGAAGGCTCTGTGATATTTGGTGTCAAAGCAAAGGATTAGTGGAGACTCTTATGCGTGATCATGTGATGAAGCGTGGCTCTCCACCTAGGGACTCATATGATGAGTGCTTTGATAGGCACGCGCGGGTGTCATCCTATATATTGGGACTGAGCCCGCGCCACATGTGATGTGCAGTTGAAGACCGTCTTCGACTGGTACCAGAGTCAAAATATCTAAAATATCAAGCATATTTTGGGTTAAAATATTTAACCCATTCTTTTCGCATAAAATTTTCTGAAATTCATGCTTAGCCCTCTGCACGCACACCATCAGGAAAGATGGCCAAAATACCCTTTGTAGGACATGGAGAGGTCCACTGAGATACTTACTGTAGTACACACTGACGTTTGTGGTCCATTCCATGTGCAGACTAGGAGTCGTAATTTTTACTTTATTTACCAATGATCACTCACGATATGGATATGTGTATGAGACACAAATCTAAAACTTTTGAAAAGGTTCAAAGAGTTCAAATATGAAGTATAAAAACAAACAGAAAAAACTTATTAAGGTTCTTCGATCGGATCGAAGAGGTGAACACTTTAATGGAGAATTCCGTGATTATCTTGAGAAAAATGTTCTAGTTTCACAATGGACCCCTCTTGGTACACCTCAGCTCAACGGGGTGTCTGAGAGGAGGAATTAGATCCTATTGGATATGGTCAGGTCCATGATGAGCTTCACTGATTTACCCTTATTTCTTTAGAATGATGCCCTATTCTCAGCTATTTAATTATTAAATAGAGTTCCCTCTAAATCTGTTCCTACCACACCATATGAGATATGGCATGGTAAGAAGCTGAGTCTTGGTTATCTCAACATTT
This sequence comes from Phoenix dactylifera, assembly GCF_009389715.1. Lineage (NCBI taxonomy): Eukaryota > Viridiplantae > Streptophyta > Magnoliopsida > Arecales > Arecaceae > Phoenix > Phoenix dactylifera. The sequence continues at coordinate 296,712 of NW_024067688.1, forward strand.
GGGGATGTCCGGCCCACGTCAAGCGATAACATGCGGACAAGTTAGAGAATAGGACAATTAATTCTCGTTTTATTGGATATCCTAAAAGAGTTATTAGGATACGATTTTTCCGTCCTAAAGGATCACAAAGTGTTTGTGAGCCAACATGCTATCTTCATGAAAAAATAGTTTATTCTTGATAGAGGCGGTGGGAGAAAAATTGAGCTCGAAGACAAAGTCTCTAAAGAGTAACGAGCCATTGTGCCTATAGAATCTATTCGTATTGAACCAGTACATGTAGTACCTCCTTCACCTCATAAGTCTAGTAGGATCTCCCATCCTCTTGAAAGGTATTTAAGTATGCTTACAGAGGATATAGAGGAAGTGTTCCTCATGGGAGATAGGGATCAAGGTAAGGATCCCAATACCTACAACGAGGCGATGTTAGACATCGATTCTGAGAGATGGCTGGAGGCGATGAAGTCAGGGATGGACTCCATGCATTCCAACCAAGTCTGGACCTTAGTAGATCCACTAGAAGGTATAGTACCTATTGGGTGTAAATGAATCTACAAGAGAAAATTAAGTTCGGATGGCTAGGTAGAGACCTATAAGGCAAGACTGTTAGATGTATGCCCTAGAAGTCAATCTGGCGGACACATTATTAATTCTGGGGCATAAATTTATACTTGACTTTATTATTATTGAATAATAAATGGATATCTTTTCATTCATATTGTTTATGTATCTATGAATCGTCTAAGGAATTAATAAGATGATTATACATATTCTCAAGAGTTGAGAATTTGAGCCATATTTCATTGGTGATTAATTTCTAAATGCTCCTAGTCAATGGATTATCATGAGGACGATGATCGATCCGATCAGTGCACAGATCGCTTTTCTTATGGATGTACGAGACTTGAGTCCACAGTGTAGGGACACTGAAGTGATAGTGCAGGTGCTTGTTAGAGAACAAGGGTACTGAGCGTGACCAAGACAAGAAGTCACTCGGATGTCTATCCACTCGTCAGTGACTTGCTTGATGTTGCAGTAGTGTGACTGGTCCTTTGACCTGCGATGCTTTGGCAATTCACAGTGAGGTTATTGTAGTTTGACTGCACATATACATGGTCTCTAGTCATATGGGTTCTTGTTGTGTAGATTGGCTGCAGTAGGTTTACTGTAGGAGTAAAGTATGCACTTACATGGAATCTATCGACCTTGATAGAAGAGGAGTGATCCTATGTAATTTATTAGACTGAGTTCTAAGACCTTGGCCAGGGCAGTAATATAAAGTGGAGAAAGAGTTTTTCACTATCGAACTCAAGTCGAATAAATTAGGACATATGACAGACAATGGGGTTTGACGAGTTATCCATGATCTCCGGTCTGTAGGGATCCACGATAGAAGAACTGTATCATACGATAACTGAACCTAAAGGTTCATCATTATATTCTGCTGGGTAGCCACTACATACTGCTAGGTGTCACTGGTGGATAGTGAGACTCACAGGGATCATCTCGATGGTCGATAATCCCTGGTGAGTTGAGTTGGAATTGTTTCAACCCATTGAAAGGAGTTTTCAATGATATTGTGATAGAGATTGCAATATATCTCACTACCAGTCAGAATAGAACCTATGGGGTCACACACATTAGAAGTATTGACCGATTCGATGGTTGAATTGTGATTAAGAATCATATATGATCAATTAGATTGATAAATTGAAAACCCGCTAAGAGTTAGTGGTTAGAAGAAGGAATAATTGCAATCGGATTGCAATTTAATTTAATTAATTGGATTTAATTAATTGGACTTGATCATGAGTGCTACTTGGAGTGGGATTCATGAAGTCCTAATTGGATTAAGATTTCAAATTAAATTAGAGTCCTACTTGGAATAGGATTTCTAAAGTCCTAATTGTCTTAGGGCTGGAATTTGAACAAATCTTGATTAGATTAGGATTTTCTCAAGTCCTAATTAATTTTAATTTTAATCTAATTAATTAAATGACTTCTAATTGGATTAGGATTGAAGAGTTCAATAGAGTTATGGTTCAATTAAATTCTAATTAGATTAGGATTTGGAGGAATTGAATTGGGTTCATCTAATCCTTTTTAGAAAAGGATTGAGTCCCTATGAATGTGGCTAAACCCACCCCACTTAATGTGATTAAGTGGGGTGTGAGAATAGAGGGGAGAAGATGGAGGGGTGTACGCCCCTCCCTTGCTTGCGTGAGAAGAAAAGGAGGGGGCTATGCCCCTCATTGCTTGTCACATAAGGGATAAGAATGAGTTCCTAAAAAATAGGAACTCATCTTTATCCCTTAGTATTTCAAAAGGACCTCTTGATTTTGGCCAGCATTCATGGGTTTTTCTTGGTCATTCACGGCAACAAGCACTCTCCTCTCATTCCTCTCTTCAGCCACAAGAACAAGGGAAGAAACCAAGGGCGACATGATCTCTTTCTTCTTCTTCTTTTGGTTCTAGCGTAAGGAAAAGTAAAAGGCTGCAAAGAGCCTTCGTTTCTTCTTCCTTGGCACTTCCTTCTTCTTCCTCCTCTCAAGGCAATCAAAGGTTGATTCAAAGGAGAGGACTTCAGCCATCCATAGCCTTCTCTGCAAGGGAGCTAGCACCCCGGTAAGATCCTGAAGGGTTTTAGCATGTTATAATGCGCAGCGGAAGCTAGGAATTTTAAAAAATTTCTTAATAAAGTCCCTTAACATGAAACCCTTATTAGCCTAGATCACCTTAATGGTAACAATCAAATAACATGTAAATATAAATATAGGAATAGAAGAATACCTCTAACGCTAAATCCAAGTTTGTAGAATCTCCACGAGGCGTCCAAGTGTCCGCCCTCCAACGGTGATCCACACGAAAACTTAATTCAAGTCTTAAGCTCCAAAAACTTTGATCCTTAATGCAGAATTCTTCTAAAGAACTCTAATGGCTTGCTTTCCTTCCTTTCTATTTTTCTTTCACCTTCTAAAATCACTTCTAATCCTTTTGTCCTAAAGAAGACCACCTTGTCTTGGATTAGGACACCCTAGAAGCAATGCTAGAAAGAGACAAAGCCTTGTAAGAAAGAAGGGATAAGGGAGAGAGAATGCGGTGGAGTTGGAATAAATGAAACCCATGGAGCACTAGCCTATTTATAATAGGCGTAGGGATGCATCTCCAAGGGATGCATCCTATCCACACATCCTTTCATGAAAGGGCATCATCTAAAGGGCCATATCAAATAAGAGGAGGCACAGATCAAGTGAGGAGGTGTATCAAATGATATGTCCTTTCATGTGGTGCC